>NC_134267.1:6370335-6500335 GCF_031893055.1 Leptodactylus fuscus | reverse complement strand
CTATCTATCTATCTATCTATCTATCTATCTATCTATCTCCTATCTATCTATCTATCTATCTATCTATCTCCTATCTATCTATCTATCTATCTATCTATCTCCTATCTATCTATCTATCTATCTATCTATCTATCTATCTATCTATCTCCTATCTATCTATATATCTATCTATCATCTATCTATCTATCTATCTCCTATCTATCTATCTATCTATCTATCTATCTATCTCCTATCTATCTATCTATCTATCTATCTATCTATCTATCTGTCTCCTATCTATCTATCTATCTATCTATCTATCTATCTCCTATCTATCTATTATCTCCCTATCTACTATCTATCTTTCTATCTCCTATCTATCTATCTATCTATCTCCTATCTATCTATCTATCTATCTATCATCTATCTATCTATCTATCTATCTGTCTCCTATCTATCTATCTATCTATCTATCTATCTATCTATCTATCTATCTATCTATCTATCTATCTATCTCCTATCTATCTATTATCTCCCTATCTACTATCTATCTTTCTATCTCCTATCTATCTATCTATCTATCTATCTCCTATCTATCTATCTATCTATCTATCTATCTATCTATCTCCTATCTATCTATTATCTCCCTATCTACTATCTATCTTTCTATCTCCTATCTATCTATCTATCTATCTATCTATCTATCTATCTATCTATCTATCTATCTATCTCCTATCTATCTATTATCTCCCTATCTACTATCTATCTTTCTATCTCCTATCTATCTATCTATCTATCTATCTCCTATCTATCTATCTATCTATCTATCTATCTCCTATCTATCTATCTATCTATCTATCTATCTATCTATCTATCTCCTATCTATCTATCTGTCTTATATCTCATCCATTCAGCCATTTCAATGCATTGTGGAGACATGCTAACAAAACATATGGCCACATATTACTACAATATGACTAATGAGATCAGTTTCTTCGAAATGCGTCAGCCGGATGCTGTGTATTCAAATAGAGATCTCCCTTGCTTTTAACTTTTTGTAACAGGTTTCTATAATAAAAAGTTACATTTTATACTGGATTGTATTGACTTCTAGACATCATTTTGTTTCTGTATACACTACCTCAAGCCAATGAGATTCCTTAGTCTGTGCATCTCCTCTCCTGGAACAATGGTGTGATCTTGGACATATGTTACTATCAGGATTGCCTTGAGAGGGCTGTGTTACTTCATGTTTTTTCCTTGTTTGCAAATTCTGCAGATAGATAGGTTACTGTCACCAGACCCCAGCATATCACCCCAGCCCTGCAGATAGATAGGTTACTGTCACCAGAACCAGCATATCACCCCAGCCCTGCAGATAGATAGGTTACTGTCACCAAAACCAGCATATCACCCCAGCCATGCAGATAGATAGGTTACTGTCACCAGAGCCAGCATATCACCCCAGCCCTGCAGATAGGTTACTGTCAGCAGAACAAGTATATCATCCCAGCCCTGCAGATAGATAGGTTACTGTCACCAGAACCAGCATATCACCCCAGCCCTGCAGATAGATAGGTTATTGTCACCAGACCCAGTATATCACTCCAGCCCTGCAGATAGATAGGTTACTGTCACCAGAACCAGAATATCAACCAGCCCTACAGATAGATAGGTTACTGTCACCAGAACCAGCATATCACCCCAGCCCTGCAGATAGATAGGTTACTGTCACCAGACCCAGCATATCACCCCAGCCCTGCAGATAGATAGGTTACTGTCACCAGAACCAGCATATCACCCCAGCTCTGCAGATAGATAGGTTACTGTCACCAGAACCAGCATATCACCCCAATCCTGCAGATAGATAGGTTACTGTTACCAGAACCAACATATTACCCCATTCCTGCAGATAGATAGGTTATACTGTCACCAGACTTCAGTATATCACCCCAGCCCTGCAAATAGATAGGTTACTGTCACCAGAACCAGTATATCACCCCAGCCCTGCAGATAGATAGGTTACTGTTACCAGAACCAGCATATTACCCCATTCCTGTAGATAGATAGGTTACTGTCACCAGAACCAGCATATCACCCCAGCCCTGCAGATAGATAGGTTACTGTCACCAGAACCAGCATATCACCCCAGCCCTACAGATAGATAGGTTACTGTCACCAGAACCAGCATATCACCCCAGTCCTGCAGATAGATAGGTTACTGTCACCAGACCCAGCATATCACCCCAGCCCTGCAGATAGATAGGTTAGTGTCACTAGATCCAGCATATCACCCCAGCCCTGCAGATAGATAGGTTAGTGTCACCAGATCCATCATATCACCCCAGCCCTGCAGATAGATAGGTTACTGTCACCAGACTCCAGTATATTACCCCATTCCTGCAGATAGATAGGTTACTGTCACCAGATCCAGCATATCACCCCAGCCCTGCAGATAGATAGGTTAGTGTCACCAGATCCAGCATATCACCCCAGTCCTGCAGATAGATAGGTTAGTGTCACCAGATCCATCATATCACCCCAGCCCTGCAGATAGATAGGTTACTGTCACCAGACTCCAGTATATTACCCCATTCCTGCAGATAGATAGGTTACTGTCACCAGACCCAGCATATCACCCCAGCCCTGCAGATAGATTACTGTCACCAGAACCAGCATATCACCCCAGCCCTGCAGATAGATAGGTTACTGTCACCAGAACCAGCATATCACCCCAGCTCTGCAGATAGATAGGTTACTGTCACCAGAACCAGCATATCACCCCAGCTCTGCAGATAGATAGGTTACTGTCACCTGAATCAAACTGTGTCTCCCCATTGTGTATCACTGCTTCCATTACCAAAATATTGCAGTTTTTGTCAATATGCAAATCAGATGTTTGCAGCAATGGTAACACTTGCGTTGCTCCAAAGAGCTCAATTGTATTTGGACAAAAAAAAAAAAAAAAAATAGACGTCTTGTTAATTCACCAGGAGAAAGCACCTAACCTATCTATCTGCAGGGCTGGGTTAATATGTTGGACGCCTTCTAAGGACAGGGATTAATCCTTGTAATAATAATAAGTTCTCTACATCACTGAAGACTATATTACTGTGAATATTATGCAAATAGAATAGAGAGCAGTAAAATGGAAAAGTAAAATCTAAAGTATATTGTGCTGCTAAGTATAAAGTCATGCAGCTCGCATAGAGCAGAGTGAAGGCGCCGGGGTGAAATCACTTATCAAGCACAATTCATCTTATTAAGACGTTTAAAGAAGAGACAATTCCTTCCTTCATCTGGTTACCTGTCAGAACGGCCAAGGCTCCTAAGATTAATTACTTTACTACAACTGACTTGCTGTCAGTCTTCTCAGTACAATAATGTCTTTATAACCAATTAAAGGCGGCCGCTAAAGCACAAAATACTAAGTAGCGATATAGAATATAGAAAACTCACCTCTCTTTGTAAAAGAATTCCAGTACAATGCACCAGCAGACAAAAATGCAGGCCTCACAATTTACCGAGACGTTCAAAGCGGAACGCCAATTATAAATGGATGGTACATAGGACTAGAAGAAACTTTGTAATAGCTCTTATTAAAGAAATCTGTTCCTTTTGTCCACTTATCAGGCCACGTTCCTCCTCCTCCCCTTCACCCAGACTCTTACCTCTAATAGCACCCTTATCCATACCCATCCTCACACATGGAGAGGAGAGGGGGAGGAGGAGGAGGAGGCTGCAGGCCAGTCATTGATTTATTGCCTCCTTCTATACAGTGCATTATCTTACTAGAGCGGAATTGAGCTATCTGAGTATCAGAGTTTAGCTCATACAGTATATGTGTCTTTTCCAGCAACCCCCTCCTCTCTACTCTCATCTCCATAGACTTCTATATTACAAGTTACTCAGCCTGATAAATGTAGTTAGAAAAAGGTTTCTTTCATAAGATTACAAAATGTTTTGTATTAATCTATTGAAGCCCTGGTGAAAATAGCTGCAGATAGAGACATATAGGATATTCAGTATATTCTGCCACAATGTCATATAATAATATTGTCTTGCAAAGCTGATCATCTTATGAAACATATCTAGACCTGAACAAAGAGTAAATTTAAGGATGTGTACATAAATACATGAGTATATAAAGATGCAGCTTACCACATATATATATATATATATATATATATATATATATATATATATATATATATATATACACACACACACCGGCCACTTTATTAGGTACACCTGTCCAACTGCTCGTTAACACTTAATTTCTAATCAGCCAATCACATGGCGGCAACTCAGTGCAAGACAATCTCCTGCAGTTCAAACCGAGCATCAGTATGGGGAAGAAAGGTGATTTGAGTGCCTTTGAACGTGGCATGGTTGTTGGTGCCAGAAGGGCTGGTCTGAGTATTTCAGAAACTGCTGATCTACTGGGATTTTCACGCACAACCATCTCTAGGGTTTACAGAGAATGGTCCGAAAAAGAAAAAACATCCAGTGAGCGGCAGTTCTGTGGGGGGCGGAAATGCGTTGTTGATGCCAGAGGTCAGAGGAGAATGGCCAGACTGGTTCGAGCTGATAGAAAGGCAACAGTGACTCAAATAGCCACCCGTTACAACCAAGGTAGCCAGAAGAGCATCTCTGAACGCCGCACAGTACGTCCAACTTTGAGGCTACAGATGGGCTACAGCAGCAGAAGACCACACCGGGGGCCACTCCTTTCAGCTAAGAACAGGAAACTGAGGCTACAATTTGCACAAGCTCATCGAAATTGGACAATTGAAGATTGGAAAAACGTTGCCTGGTCTGATGAGTCTCGATTTCTGCTGCGACATTCGGATGGTAGGGTCAGAATTTGGCGTCAACAACATGAAAGCATGGATCCATCCTGCCTTGTATCGGTAACGGTTCAGGTTGGTGGTGGTGGTGTCATGGTGTGGGCAATATTTTCTTGGCACTCTTTGGGCCCCTTGGTACCAATTGAGCATCGTTGCAACGCCAAAGCCTACCTGAGTATTGTTGCTGACCATGTCCATCCCTTTATGACCACAATGTACCCAACATCTGATGGCTACTTTCAGCAGGATAATGCAATGCCATGTCATAAAGTTGGAATCATCTCAGACTGGTTTCTTGAACATGACAATGAGTTCACTGTACTCCAATGGCCTCCACAGTCACCAGATCTCAATCCAATAGAGGAGCATCTTTGGGATGTGGTGGAACGGGAGATTCGCATCATGGATGTGCAGCCGACAAATCTGCGACTGCAACTGTGTGATGTCATCATGTCAATATGGACCAAAATCTCTGAGGAATGCTTCCAGCACCTTGTTGTATCTATGCCACGAAGAATTGAGGCAGTTCTGAAGGCAAAAGGGGGTCCAACCCGTTACTAGCATGGTGTACCTAATAAAGTGGCCGGTGTATATATATATATATATATATATATATATATATATATATATATATATATATATATATATATATATATAATGCTCCCCAGTGGTCCATCACAACATAATGCTTCTCAATGCCCCCCCCCCCCCCAAACCTAATGCTCCCAATTGGCCCCAACACAGTATGTATAATACCCCCAGTTTATCTATACAGTATAACACTATCTAGTGGACCTATACCATGTAATACTATCCAGTGGATCTATACAGTATAACACTATCCAGTGGATCTCCACAGTTGACCCCTTTCCATTAGAATTGTAATTGAGCTCCTGATGGCAGTACCGCCAGTGCTGTCCTGATGATGGCGTTATTCAGGATACAGGATTCGAAGCCTGTCATGCACAAGAAATTCTGCATGGAGTTTGCATGTTCTACTTATTTTAGGTAAAAACTATGCAAATCTGTTCTCTAGGATGTAATTAGGAGAACAGTGCCTCTGTATGCCGCCCTCTAGGCGCAGCCCCCTTAACATCATGCATGACTCAGTTAATAAGTCTACTGACATGATGCGGGGTTTATTACCAAATTAGTATTTCTATTCCAAAAGGAACAGATTCCCAGCTATGGACAGCGCTGTTTCGGTCTTTTGGACCTCATCAGCATAGTGCAGGGACACTAATTTAGCAGAGTGACAGACTATAGACGAGGGTTAGGGGATAATCGTATACATTAGGGAGAGTGTGTGCCTACATAAGCAGTACGGAGACTTACAAGACATTCTTATTTTAGTATGGATATTTTCTGAGTATTCCTCTAAGATGGGGACACTTAGATTGTAGGGACAGAGGCTGAGGGCAATGTTACCTCTCCATTATATATACTGTATATATACATATCTATGTAAATAATTTGTAGTTATTGGGAGATACGACACATCAGAGCGGTATTATACAGTCACTGTATCTGTTCTCACATCTGTTACAATTGTATAATGTGTTTGTGCTGCACATGGAGCCGCGGCAGTGATGGCGTAGCAGGCACCCCGGTATGATTTGCTTCTCGCTCCATGTACAGTTAGTCACAGTGACTTACACATACTGTAGGTTATATATGATGATGTCACCGCTCGCGCACATAGGCCGCCATTGACTCTGCATCACCGAAGTTTTTACGGCCTCGACGCCAATACTAAATCTTTACACAAATAAAAATGTATTTAAATTCTGTTGGTCTCAAAGGGACCTCGTGAGATATATCATCAGCATCTCAGGGAACGTAATGTCTTTTTCTTACTATTTTGCATTTGTGCAGTTCTAAGAATTATTCTCTCAATTACCAATCAAAGAACTCAGGAGGGTCCGAGCAGCGAAGCGTGAAGCCGTATGCGGAGACGCCGCAATATCTACACCGCACGCATGACATGGATTCATTGGACGAGATTTGTGCCCCAAATGACAATTGACAAAGGTAACTATCGCTAATGAACTATTCAGAGGTCAGGTAATGGATATTAACTCTTAATTGACCAAAAGGTGAGCAAAATATTTTAAGGTCTACAGGACCAAACCTATAGAATATAGGACACAGTGAAGGAGTTTTCGGTACTTGAAGACAGTTTTTGGCAGAACTGGGCAGGGAGGTTGTTCCTGCCGCCATCTTGGAGAACTTATCCCAGATCTTCTGTGGATGTTGCTTACTCCAATCCATCTGTGCCTTCATGTCATCCCAGACAGACTGGATGATGATGAGATCAGGGCTCTGCGGGGGCCGGATCATCACTTCCAGGACTCCTCCTCCAAAGGGCAAAATTCACACCAAATATTGATGGGATTTATATTTTCTCTTTTCTTCATTCACTCCAGTCTCTGTTATTATGGTTATTATGCTAAGATATCTGTTTTTTTTTAATATGCAAATTAGCTCTTTGAGGCAATGAGGACTTTATCATTTACCCTATTGGTGCAACAGGAATGCCTTCATTGCTCCAAGGAACTCATTTGCATATTGAAAAAAATAAATATCTCATTGTTCTGACCTGTTTGATTTAGGTGACCAACTCCATTTAAAACTTGCCTCGCAGCAACCTACAGATCATAGCCCTTCAAAGTTTACGGACATTGAAAGAGACCTTAAAGGGCTTGCCCAGCCTAAAAATATTAAAGATAGATCACTAATATCAGCTTGACACCAACACACACATCAATTAGTAGCTGATACACAGAGAAGGGAGCAGGTAGCGCAGTTCTGTGTGTAGTGGTCAGACCTGGTACTACAGATGAATCCCCATTCATTTAAATGGGAGCTAAGCTGCAATGACTCAGTTCCACCACTACATGTAGAATAGCGCTGTCTGCTTCCTGCTCCATTCTCTGCTGATCAGCGGGGTCTGGTTCTTATATTAATGACTAGGGTTGAGCCGATCTTGAAATTTCAGGATCGTTTTTAAAATCCGATTTCCGATCATTTTCCATTCAAACCTGATCCTGATTCCAATCCTAATGCAAGTCAATGGGATTTTTTTCAATAATCGAAGATCGGATTTTAAAAACAATCCTATTCACTACACAGCATGGAGTCCAAAAAATTTTTAATTTTTGAACTCCATGCTGTGTAGTGATTAAAAAGAAATCCCCCAGCTACTTAGCCCCCTGTTGTCCCCTTACCTGCACAGATCCCCATTCTCACTCCTCTTCTCTCTTTGACATGCCTTCAGAGCGTCGTGCACGCCCCCACCTCCCTAGGCTAGTGTTAGAGATGATGGGAGTAGGCGGGGTTTGTTGTGGCTTAGGAGAGTGTGGACGGGGAGACGTGAATGCATCCCTCACATCTTCCCTCCCAGTACCCGCCCACACTCTCCTAAGCCACAAGCTCCGCCTTCTCCCAGCATCTCTAACAGAAGAGGAGCGAGAAGAACGGAACTGGCATCGACAGCACTTCTGTGCAGGTAAGTTGAGCGAAGTTCACAAGTAGATAGATGCTATCTATTCTTCTGATTCATCCCTGCTTTACTGTATACTCAGTTCTGCTACTTCTCAGATGTGGCAGAGTTGAGTATACGGTACAACAGGGACAAAGCAGAAGAGTGACAGACTGCGGTAAATCCATAGGAATGAATGGATGCAGCCAGCATGCAGGGGGTTAAGCAGTCGGATGCAGGCAAAGTCTGCGTGCCGGCCGCTTCCATTCATTCCTGTGAGTGCGTGCTATTCGAAACGGGAGTTTCGAATAGTACTCGCTCATCTGATACTATAGCTTTTCCCACAATGCTTGACTACTGGCCAATCTTTGTGGGAAATAACTTCCGATCTCGATCCCGCTGGAAAAGATTGGGATCGTAATTCCGATCGCGATCGTGAAATTTACTCGATCGCCAATCGGAATCCAAACATTTCCGATCCCGATCGCTCAACCCTATTAATTACTTATCTTTAGGATAGGTCATTAATATTTTCAGCAGAGAAAAGGAAAACCCCAAAGCCCGGCACTGTGGGTGACTTCCCCTCTGTGGTTTACAGTAACATAGTTAAAAATAAAAATCTGAAGTCTGCTGACTCGGCGAATGTCTGAGACTGTGGCGTTTGCTGATGAAGGGAACGATGCAGATAAAATATTAAAGGATTGTTTCTAAGCAAATCCCGAACATCTTCTTGTAAGTTCTCCAAAGTTAAATGAACGCTTTAACTTTCTCGTCTATAAGGTTCTTGAATAATTCTTCGGCAGATTAACAAATTACTTTAAGTGGCTTTCGTACTTTTCTACAACTTCAAACCTATAGCAGAGGATAAAGACACATTAAGGGAGAAGCGGCAGAAAAGCAGCTGAAATCCAATCAATGAAAGGCGTCTGAAGGTAAGGAACGCCAAGACGTTATTTGCCTTTTAATAAATGAGATAATGGACTGCAAAGTATAAACGGCAGTAATGGAAGAAGTCACCGAGGATCTGCATTATGGCGCTATATAATGCACAAGGCTGAATACATGACGGCTTTGATACATTTCATTCAATCATCGTACAACCATTTTCCATCATTTACAATTGGAGGTGTCTGTATTCTCTCTACTTAAGTCCTAGTTCTGCTTATTCCCTTGCCTTAGGTTGTTCTATTGATACATTGTATTCTTGGAGGAATAATGAATGTCTTAGAATATTAATATTTTATATCTGTTTTCTCCTAGGCTCTCAAATCTATTGAAATAAATGGAAAGTGGGGATGTATGTATTGTTATTGTGGCGTCCAGGGAGCAGGAATGTGGGCGATCATGTGGATGCCCCTCATCAGATAGGAGCGCACTGGTCTTATAGGCACAGGGCTATGTTATAGTTATAGTAGAGCTCATAGTCCAGTACTCCTCTATTCCTGCTCCAGCACCAGAGATGAGCAAATCGGTTGTCTCAAAAAAAATTTGGGTTCAACTAGACCCAAGATTTGCTACAGAAACCCAAGAAGCTATTCTGGGTCAATTTTCAGAGGCCCAGAGAAAGTGCAGAAACATAACAAACCTCTCATACTCACCTCTCCTGGACTCACCCACAGCGCCTTGTCTTTTTTCCCTGGTTCTCCTGGTTCCTTAGGCTTAGACTGCCAGCCTGAAAACATCAATGATGTCATCACCGCTCATGTGACCCCTGAGGACAACCACAGGCCTTAGGAGTGACCCAGCCTGCTGACTGCTGACATAACAAGGGAAAGGCAAAGAAGTTGGCTGGGCCGGGAGAAGTAGACAGTATGTAGAGGTTAATTCGAGCAAAGGTGAGTCTGTATGAGTGGTTTGGTATTTTTCCACACCTTCCTTAAGCCTTTGAGTAATTTACCCTTCAATCTGAAAAGACTTGAGAATATAACAATAGCATTTTTTCAGTTAGGACTGAACACACGATTGGCCTTAAATTAATCTTGTGGACCAGCCTTGCAAATATTCATGAAAAGAATGCACTTAACCTTGGAGACCAATGATTGACTCCAATGATCACAGTACAGAACATCATCTCTACCAGAATGTAAATAGTTGCAATGGTCTGCAGTGTTGGCAGTGCACTGGTCTCCCTGGCGGCAGCGAGCACGTGCTTACCTGGCTTCACTCTCTCCATTATGGTTTTCCCCACTCTTCTCCTGTGTTTTCCGCCTCCTGTTTGTCTGTGAATGGCATTCATAGGGTGCGTGCACTGGCCCTCTCTAGTTATTAAATGACCAGTAAGCCACCAGTAATTTTGTCCCTATCCAATCCCTGTTCATCATATCCTATATATGTTTACTCTGCTCTCTGACATTCACCTGAGTAATAGAGTTCCTAGCCAGCTGCACCTTCTGGAATCTGCTCATATACCTGAAGAGACATGAACTGTGATCTGACCATCAGCTTCTTCCTGATGTCACATTTACCTGTCATTCCTGTCCTGTGAGTAACCTTTGGCGTGTACCTGACCTGATCAGGGGCCTGGAACTAATCTCTGAACATTGTCTCCTGCCCTGACCACGTACTTGTACCTGACCACTCCACTGCCTGATCGCTGGTGCTATACACTCACATCTCGTCCCGATGGGCTATTTCCTACCAACACTTGAGTAACCTCAGGAGGTACCGATGTGGCATCTCAACAAAACAGGTTACACGCACACCCTGCACATGGATTAAAGGGTAAATACCAAGTAGGCTGTTCCCTTCCCCCATAGAGGTGGCCCAAAATCAAACAGTCGTCAATGTGTCCACAACTTGCTAACACTTGAATGATTTTTCATTTTGCAGACCAGTGATAGTTATTGGTTGTCGTATCTACATTAATCCACATTCGATTGTAAGTCTTAGTGACATGGCATCCCTTCCTTTGGTCATTTTGAATACAGTGTCAATGGAAAAGTTTATGTTGGTAAAGAGAAGGTAAAGAAATCTACAATGTGCTTGGCAAGATATAATAAATAGTATCATGCTGCCACCCAATTAAAGGGGCTTTCTTGGACTAATTAATTGATTGACTTGAGAACTTACAGGGACCAAGGTCCAGAATCCCTGACAATCAGCCGCTTGGCATAGAGTCTCGCTCCCACTTTACAGACTGTATGACGTCATGCTCATCCATCACATGCACAATTTGCAGCTCAGTCTCATTTAAGCAAAAGCTATGGCTTCTTCAAACAGCTGAGCAGGGGAAGTCCTAGGTGTTGGACCACAGTCAGTGAGTTATCCTAAGGAATAAAGCTTGGAAAACTCATTAAAAATGGAGAGAGTCCAAGTAGTAGCATAAGCAGGAGCTTATATCGGACAACGTGTTTAGGCGTAGGCTTCCACTTTCACCAGTTCCAGTGCCAGTGCCCAATAAAAGTTCTTGGTTCTACCATCGTTTAGACTCTATTTTAATCTTAATCTATCTTCCATTAATGTATTACTATTTTTATGAGCTCCGCAGTTGATGTGGGGCCTTGGGCAGTGGCTTCTTCCATTGACACCTCATTTTGTATAACCAAATAAGATTCCAACTATATATGTTCCTCGCTCACCTTTCTTGGGGAGTCTAGACAATACTGCAGCACCCTATGTCAGCTGTTTTTCCATATTTCTGTATCTCTTTGGAAGATCTCCAGGATATACAAAGTGTCCACCCCGTAGAAACCACTGACTATGGCTGATTCTTCACACAGCTCAGTATAGGCAGCAAACAATGTTTTTTAACTCAATCTCTCACGGCTCACATTTTCTTATTAAAGGAAATTAGAGTAAAGCATTCTATGAAATGACTTTGTTCTTAGGAAAGATAACAAAGATTCATCAAATTTTCATTATTTGCTCTTATTTGCTTTAATCACAAGCAGTGAAGGCATGCTTTTTTTTTTCGCCAGTCGTAAGAAGTGCTCATCACTGCAAGTCGCTTTCATATTCCTCAAAGCAGATTCTTCAAAAAACAAACATCTCACACATTTCAGAGCAGGAATTCATTTTCTTGTTCATTTAGGTTGTTTTACATGTGAGCCAATACTGTTTACCCTGCAAAAAAGGTCTCCAAATAGATCGGACCCTATGATAGGTCTGTACAAGGCAATCTATTGACCCCCTTAGCACCAGCTTAGTAGCTGAGCCAGTGCCACTGACATTGTGTGTGTATACGTTATAGCTTGCACCCAGTTAAGGTACCCAGGACCGCAAAGAGCGATCGTGGCATTCATGAGGTTGTTTAGCACTGTGGCTAGAAATGGCCAAATCTATAGGAATTTATTTTGTTTGGGTTCGGATGGTTCAGTTCAAAATTATTTTTAAGCTAAACAAGTTTGGAATGAACCACGTCTTAAATTGGCTGAAAACATAGCGTATGACACTGTCAGGGCTCCTAGGAACCTATCTATAAAACATAGTGTAGAACACTGTCAGGGCTCCTAGGAACCTATCTATAAAACATAGTGTATGACACTGTCAGGGCTCCTAGGAACCTATCTATAATACATAGTGTATGACACTGTCAGGGCTCCTAGGAACCTATCTATAATACATAGTGTATGACACTGTCAGGGCTCCTAGGAACCTATCTATAATACATAGTGTATGACACTGTCAGGGCTCCTAGGAACCTATCTATAATACATAGTGTATGACACTGTCAGGGCTCCTAGGAACTTATCTATAATACATAGTGTATGACACTGTCAGGGCTCCTAGGAACCTATCTATAATACATAGTGTATGACACTGTCAGGGCTCCTAGGAACCTATCTATAATACATAGTGTATGACACGGTCAGGACTCCTAGGAACCTATCTATAATACAGAGTGTATAACACTGTCAGGGCTCCTAGGAACCTATCTATAATACATAGTGTATAACACTGTCAGGGCTGATGTGCGTTTCCCAAAGTGTCCATAGGACAGAAGCTTTGTGGCTTTCCAACATGTAGTTTGGTTGTTATTACTTTTGTCATATTCAAGTTATTTCTGTGACCATTGTGGGTTTTTCTTTCATTAGATGAGAGGTACCAACAATTTTGTCCATGTCTGTACATGCCTCCATATTAAATATATGCAAAGCAAAAAAAGAAAAAAGCTAATACAAAAAATATAAACAAAAAAGGAAAGTTACCAATTATCCGGGTTATGAATCCCTTCCTTATTTATCAGTTGAGAAAAAAAAATAACATTTTTAAATTAAATAGATTTTTTTTATTTTCCCTTTTTTTTCGCCACAGTTTGATATTTTATGTATATTTTGCATGTCCTTACATAGGGATTTTGTCTGCAAGGACACCGACTATAAACTAAACATGTGGTATTGCAGGGAAATTCACCATTACAATGGTGACTCTTTTATTATGACCTGTTTATGATGATCACAACTCCCTTTAAGAAGTAACAACCTATAAACATATAGTACTTTGCAAACGTTTTATGCACAGTTAAAATGAGTCTATTAATGCCCCCATACTATAGAAGTGTTGTAGATGGTGTTAGCAGAATAAAAAACATACCTTTCTTAAGTTTCAGAGCTCCAGGGATGCAGAGAAAACACACTTTTATTGTTTTTTCAAAGGTGGATCCTGGAGAACAGGGGGAGGAGCTGAATGGAGGATGGGCGTGCTTAGTGATGATACAACAGTGTTCAGTAATAGAAGAAAGCTCCCTCTGTGCTCCAAGATCCTCATTGAATAAAGAATAAAAGTGTTTGTTTTTTTCTGCATCCCTGGAGCTCTGAAACTTAAGAAAGGTATAGTTTATATTTATATCTACAGAACTATGGGAGCAGTTTAAAGTAGATGGGGCAATGATAGATTCCCTTTAAAAAAAATTCTGCAAAGTAAGAATTTTAAAACTTTCAAAAATGGTAGTGTCAATAGTTTCTTTTTGTCCACCAATATTTGGTGTGACCTTTGCCTTCACAACATTATCATTTCTTCTTGGCACACTTGCAGACAATTCTTAAAGGACTTTGGCAAGGAAGTTGAAAATATCTTATAGAACTAAGCACAGATCTTCTGTAGGTGTAAGCTTGCTGAACTCCTTCCACCCTGCTTAAAACTTTTGCATAGTACTATAAAAATCCAAAAATGTTGGCTTGTGGTGCTGTCATAATTAGGATAATTAATAGGAGAATTGGCATGCTTCCCTTTTGTTAAGTCTAGAAGTACTCTACAAACCAGAGCAGTGTGACAAAGATGGAATAATCCATGAGGATGAAAGAAGAAGCTTAGATACACTCCGAAAACCAGGGAACCTATTGGCTTCAAAATTCTGCCAGACAGAAACCATGGTTACTAGGCTGATGACATTGGAACAGGTGTGCAGTAACAATTTCATATATATATATATATATATATATATATATATATATATATATATATTGCACAGTAAGAATGCTTTCAGAAATAGAAGGGTTAATAGTTGTTTTTTTTAATTAACAAGTTGAAGTCAATGAAGAAAAGAGAAATGTAAATCCCGTCAATATTTGGTGTAACCTTTGCCCGTTGCCCCCCATCAGTTCTTCTTGGTACTTGGAGTTGGAGAACTGGGCAGGGAGTTTGTTCCCACCGCCATCTTGGAGAACTAAGCACAAATCTTCTGTGGACGTTGCTTGCTCCAATCCATCTATCTCATCATGTCATCCCAGACAGACAGGACGATGTTGAGATCAGGGCTAGATCTGCGGGGGCCGGATCATCACTTCCAGGACTCCTCCTCCAAAGAGTAAAGGTCACACCAAATATTGATGGGATTTAGATTTTGCTTTCTTCCTTAACTTCATTTTTTATAAATGAACACTTATCACTTCTATGTCTGAAACATTCTTGCAGTATTACACACACTCGCCTAAAATGCTTTAGTATTACTATCGATGCATGGGTGCAGCTATAGGGGTGCAGAGGTAGCAAATATCTACAATATAGGAGGACATCAGTATTATAGATAGCACATGGTAAGTGCGGGCCCCATGACATATTTTGCAGGGCTCAGGCCCTTCTGGATGTTGCAGACATTAAACAGATGAACATGTTACAACTAGAGATGAGCGAGTACTGTTGGGATCAGCAGATCCGAACAGCACGCTCCATAGAAATGAATGGATGCACCTGGTACTTCCGCTTTGATGTCGGCCGGCCGCTTAACCCCCCGCGTGCCGGCTACGTCCATTCATTTCTATGCGAGCGTGCTGTTCGGATCGGCTGATCCGAACAGTACTCGCTCATCTGTAGTTACAACCCCAACGTTGCGTTTGTATGTATTATCTGCATTATACCGGCATCCATTCACCATGTCGTAGCCTGAGGCCTCTATACATATACAGTTACATATGGATATTCTTTGACTGATCTTAATAATGTTGCTGGAATTTTGGGGAAGTTGTTTCCAGCCCTAAATGTAACGAGGAGAATAATAAATACAATAAATACAATACAATAAATATGATATTGTTTCCCATTCTCCTTGCTATTGGGGGGCGTCACGGCTGTTATTGATATGGGGGAACACTTAACACAATCATACAGATAACACATCACTAAAGGTTAAATCTAACACGGAAAGAAACTTTGTAAATTACTTTAGAAAAGTTCTAAGACACAATAGAAACTAAACCCCCCCAATACTATTATCTCGATGCTGCGAATAGTCCTGTGAATTGAGCCATGTGAAGTTTGTTCATCTTCCGACTTGACAACGTGCTGTTTCTCAGCCAACTCCATGAAACATCGCTGAGTAGATGCAGATGCGTCTCATTATCTCTGGGTTGAAAAATCCTGCAGTTATAATAAAATCAAGTCTAGAGTTGAATATATTAGATTTTTTTTTCTATATGTTTTAAAGCAGCGAGTTACATCATTGTTTGTTCTCCATCTGGATCTGAACAAGAAACTTTTCATCCAGACGGCAGTGTTATTGTAGAGTAAAGAAAAGCAAAAAAGATTTCATATAGATCATAATGCGAGAAGATTCTGCGTCACTATGTACAAGGCTAATAAGTAACGGTGGATGGCAGATGCTACTTTATTCCTCATACTGCCCCCCTGACCCGATGGAGGATCTGCTCGAGAAGAGAGAAGTGAATTTGTGGAGAGATTCCGTCACTGAATAATATGTATCAATAATATCCTATTTAATCCATGTGTCATGGATTGCCTAGTGTAGGGCCCATTGCAGACGTCCATGGAGTGGGCTAATGGGTCAGATAGCCCACTGACCCATTCATTTCTGTTAGCCTATGCACATGACTGTGAATTGCACCGTCCTGTAGGCGGGCCAACAATCTGGGCCCAAAACACAGGACAGGTCCTATTCCAATACAGTTTTTTGGCTGGGCTTCCGCGGGTGGCACAAGGATGTCATCAATCAAGGCACAAGGACGTGTGCAGCCGGCCGAAGAGGGAGGAAAATGGTTCTAATGGTTCTTCCACCCTTTTACAAAAGTAAGATAAGTGTCGTACCTATATGTGACCAGGTCCACAGAGGTGTCCACAGGTCCCCTTCATTACAATGAGTTGATTGTACTTATTTGATCTAGTTCTCCTTCAGACCCCAGAGTAATGTAAAAGGAGGCCTGGACAAAAGACCAAAAATGGGGCTCAGTTGAGGTGTTCAGTCTTATTTCCTTGGTGTCCTTGGTATCTTCTGGCCTCCTCTGTGACATCAGTGGTGCATAATCATAGCTATCAGTGGCCCAGGATCATAGCTAGGGCTGTGATTGGGAATCAGCAACCACATGGTGGTCAACGACAACACCTTAGTGTCTTCGGCCAGTGGTGGAATAGACATAATTTTTTTCTCTAGGGTTTATTTCTTGTACATCAGGCACTGCCATATCATGACTTGGTGTAGATAGGATGTCCATATAGAGAGAGAGGTAGTCAGGTACAATTATAGTCCAGTGGGGTTTATTCTAGAACAGACGGATTCTCCAGCCACCAGTTGGTGGTGGTGGTGGTGGTGGTGGTGGTGGTGGTGGTGGTGGGGGGTGTTTGCACCATCCCCAGCTTATTTAAACTTTAAAAGGGTTGTCCGTTTTTGCCTAGACAACTGCTTTTATGTGCTAAAAGTCATGTTAAACTTGGCTAGCTATGTAAATGTAACAAAAAGCTATATTAAGAATTCCATAGAATATGAGTATCCCAGTACAGCTGGCCCTTCCTTTCTTACCCCCGTACATTCAGATATGTGTATCCTAAGTTAAGCAGCTTTTCCCAAAAAAATATGGCGCTCAATCACATTTGGACACATCTATAACTATGGACTCGGACATTATTTCATACAGAATGTTACCTAAATTTATTTATGGATTTATTACTTTAGAGATACTGATTAAACTTTTACAAAGTTTTGGCTTCTCTTGCCATGACAAACAATGCTGTGTTCTCTTTGAACAAATTACCATATAAGTATGGGGTACGGATTGAATTAAGGTATAATCTTTTTCATAGACTAATTTGAAGAAAATTGCCAATCAGTAAATTGTAGCACAACAAGTATAATGCTCCTAATAATTGTCGTCTCTGAATTGTAAATATGATTTTTTTTAAGCTCGATTTGGTAATCAGCCGCGATCGACGTAGATAAAATATGACACCTGCATACAAATAAAAAAGTTAATATTAAAAACTAAGGTTGTACTTTAGATTGCATCTTATTCTAATACTTGAGATACAAATTTGTACCGGATGTGACTTTCTGTTTGGTTAGGACTCCATGTTCTGATGGAACCAATGTGATACAATGTCACAACTTGTTAACCAAAGTCTTAAAAGCTGCAATACCTTCCCATTGGGTGGTCACTCATAGACATAGATGGGATTGTTATATTATTGTGTGATGAGTTGTTGCAAAGCTATGTTGTGTTTAGAACAGATGGTTAACTTGTATCTGAGCATACCCAGCTAAGAGGACATGTACGAGGAGGACACATCTGAGACATTTCCACCCAAGAGGACAAGTATTGGATGACATTTCTGTACATCCACACGGGACAGATATAGATGTATCCTCCACTATCTTTCCTCTAGCCTGGACATGTTCAGATATGTGTGTCATCACTTAAGCAACCTTTCTAAAAGCAAAATCAACTCCCGAGAAGATAAACACAAAGATAAGCACTGTCTATATGCAGTTAGTGTATTGCGGTATAAGTAGGTGTGAATTGCAGCTTTTAAGGACTTTTGTTAGCATGTCATGGGAAAATAATATATAAATAAGCTCTCCTTGATAGAAAAAAGAAAACCTTGCTCTAGCACCACCTTTTGGATGGCGGCATCATATAAATCAATGGCAGTCATTATAGACAAACCAGAACATCTCTTCCAAAAGGAAGAGAGACCCAACCCCAGACATCTGTTTCAGGTTTATAACCCTTCATCGGTGCAAAACAGGGTATTGGTTTTGGCTAGGTGAGAGGTCATAATTGCTGAACACAAAGGATATTATGTCTGCTTAGGGACACATTGCCCTTGCAGGACACTTTGTTTTGTGTAGTCTTACAGACAATGAAGGTTCTACTAGGAATTCATTAAAAATAAGTTGCTGGAAAAATTACCACTTTACTTTTACTTTTTTTACTTTTTTGGTAGAGTTGGAAGGGACCTCAAGGGCCATCGGGTCCAACCCCCTGCGAGTGCAGGTTTTCCTAAATCATCCCAGCTATATGTTTATCCAGATTCCGCTTGAAGATTTCCATTGATGGAGCGCCCACCACCTCCCGTGGCAGCCTATTCCACTCTCTCACTCCCCTCACTGTCAGAAAGTTTTTCCTAATGTCTAATCTGTATCTCTTTCCCTTTCGTTTCATCCCATTGCTTCTTGTACTTCCTTGTGCTAATGAGAATAGGGGAGATCCCTCTGCACTGTGACTACCTTTCAGATATTTGTAGACTGCTATTAAATCTCCCCTCAGCCTTCTCTTCTGCAAACTAAACAATCCCAGTTCTTTTAGCCGCTCCTCATAGGACATGGTTTGCAGACCTTCCACCATTTTGGTTGCTCTTCTCTGGACTTGCTCCAATATATCGATGTCTTTCTTGAATTGAGGCGCCCAGAACTGTACACAGTATTCCAGGTGTGGTCTGACCAGGGAAGAGTACAGCGGAATAATGACCTCTCTTCATCTAGATTCAATGCTTGTCTTAATACATCCCAGAATTTTATTTGCCTTTTTTGCAGCAGCCCCGCACTGTTGGCTCATGTTGAATTTGTGATCTACTATTATGCCCAAGTCCTTTTCCCCTATGCTATCACTTAGTTCTATTCCTCCCATACTATATATGTTTTTTACATTTCTGTTACCCAGATGTAGAACTTTGCATTTGTCCCTGTTAAATACCATTTTGTTCGCCTCAGCCCATTGTTCCAGTGTGTCTAAGTCCTTTTGAATACACTCTCTCTCCTCTCTAGTGTTGGCTATTCCTCCTATCTTCGTATCATCTGCAAATTTTATGAGTTCCCCAATAATTCCATCGTCCAGATCATTTATAAAGATATTAAAAAGTACTGGGCCCAGAACAGAGCCCTGCGGCACCCCGCTTTTGACTTTCTTCCAGTTGGATGTGTAGCCATTTAGTATTACTCGTTGTGCCCGATCATTAAGCCAGTTGTGAATCCACCTAACTGATTTTTTGTCAAAGCCATACTTAATCATTTTTTCAATAAGAAGGTTATGTGATACTTTATCAAATGCCTTACTGAAGTCAAGATATACTATGTCCACGGCATTCCCTTGGTCCAACCATTCAGTGATTTTGTTGTAGAAGGAAATCAGGTTAGTCTGACTTTAAAGCTCTAGTGCCACCTTTTGGAATGTAGTTCCCTATAGATCAATGCCTGGTTTTCTAAGTCATCATATTGTGTTGAATTAGGTTCTTAATAAAATGCAAATAGGTTAAGTCTGGTCATATCTGGTTCAATGACTTGGTGGCCACACATATAGGAGATCCATTTGTGACATAATATCATGAAAGCATGTTGTTTTAAGAAACTGATCATTTGGACATGCCTAGTAAGGAAGGACACCTCTGTATATCCACCTACCCGGCTCTACCTGCTCCTTAACCTGCCTCCTGGACAGGACTTCGAAATTGACAGGTTACCTTTACTCATCCACAGAAAGCAATCCTTCTTTTTTCAAAGAACACAGAACTAACTGCAACTTTTTGTTTTGTTTCAATTGGAGTCAACTTTTTTTTAAAAAACTGAAAGAATAAAAAGCAAAAAAAACCATAAAGTTGCTAAAAGCAAATTTAATAAAGCATTATATTTTATCTTAAGTCATCATTTCCCAAGGTTCCATCAAGGATGTGGAAATGGACCCAAGGAATTCACGCCACGTTGACAGATGGAATCTTCGCTTTGACTTCCATTTGAAGTTACAACTCATCTTGACCTTCGATTGTCTAGAACCATTTGGAGAAGATTGTATTCTTTAAAAGAGTGATAGCGCTTCAAAATCACTTCACTTAGCTGCGTTTTGCAGAAGTGCGGGTTTTCCAAGGATTTTCAGATAGAAGAATTTGAATATTGTGCAAAGGAATGGAAGAGAAAATTGAAAAGCCTTATTATCATTTCTATTCGCATTATATTTCCTTCCTGACTGATGGTGGTAGTATAATCTAACTGGAAAATTATGTAATCTTTCTTTTTTGGTAAATTGAAGCAATTTACAAAATGAATGCTTAGATAATACAAATCCCTTTTCATTGACTACACTAAGCACATTGCATGCCGGTTGTTATCACCGTGTCAAAATTCAAAATGAGAGCATTTCACAACCACGGATCAAGCAAGTGTGCAACAAGCTATATAAATGTATTAATGTCGTATGATTCATTCAAGCAGAGAGTCTAAGGAGTCACCCAATTTTATTTTCCTCCGTATTTAAAAGCATCATTCCTCATGTGTATTGTGTGTGGTCGAGTTGCTTTTATTGTGTTCATTTTGTTTTATAGGAAATGCTAAAAGGGTTCCATTGAAAAATGTGTTTTTTATGCACGGACTTTAAATGCTTGAAACGTGGACTTTAAGAGATAAGGGGTCTTGAAAGGATAGTACGCTAAAATATTAGGTCATATTTTCTCAAGAGCTGATGAAGTAACATTGTCTCAAGTGCAGTAGAAGGATGAGCAAACATTGGGTAACATTGTTACAAGATACATAAGATGACAGGACATCAAACATTGGTTATTTTGTTTCTAGTCCTATAAGGGAAGGATCTGAAGATTAAAGATTTGTTCTAAAGGGATAAATAGGTTTAGCAAAGTGGAAGAAGGAGGTGAACAATAAAATAGCCATTACTCACCTTGAAGTTATATTCTTATCTCAACCAGTATTGACTTACCCCTCGTTCACATCTGTGTTCGGTAATCTGTTCGAGGAGTCCACATGGGGACCCCCGAACGGACTACTGAACGCATTTGCAAGCGGTGTGCAGTGAAAGCACTCAGACCCCCTAGACTATAATGGGGTCTGTATGGATGCTGCAAGATCTCTGCATGAATCATGTGAACATGAAAGTAGATTGTGAAGTGCTTTCCTGTCTGCATGTTCCCTGCGGGGATCTCGTGGCAAGCACACGGACCCCGTTATAATCTATGAGGCTTGAGTGCTTCCACTGGAACACTGCTTGTCAGTGCATTTGGTATTCTGTTCGGGGGGGTCCCCATGTGGACTCTCCCGAACAGAATACAAATGAAGATGTGAACGAGCAGTAAGTACTCTAAGAGCGAGGAAAAATGCTAACACTGCCAGCTTTTACCTCCTGATTTTGCACTGTGCCTTCTCCCGTTTATGACCCCAGATTGCCTCTAGACCTCTACTTCCTAAATTACTCTTTTGTACTGATTGACCATTCCTATTACCAACTCAGCCTGCCTGACATCCCCATTGGATTACCCTTTGTACCGCGTTTCCCTTTTGGTGACGACCCTGGACTGTAAGACTACGCTTTACTCTTTGCTGCCACCTGTTAACCACCCACTACAGCCTTCTAGATCCTAGGACCTTCACTGGTACTGAAAATGTCTGCTGGTAAGAGATCTCAGTGTCTGATTTACCATGATTTGTGATGCGCTGTGTGTTTGGTATTTCCTAACCGGTACCGCTCTGCACAACAGTGCGGCCAAGTCCATCCCCACCATCTGGGGATCTGGTGAACACCATAGTGGGGTTGAAGTTGGTGTAGCCTAGGGGGTGTTGCACACATGGCGCCGTGTTTCTAGTAGTGGTTCTCGCTATTTGCTCAGATCTGCATCTGTTATCCTAACACAGGTGCTTCCTGATATGTTGTGGATCCAGTAGGTGGTGTTGCCTCCTATGACTATTAATATGAGGCCGCACCTGCTGTCCCCATACAAACCAGGTGAACTAAGGTTGCATATAGGAGGGGCATAATATCCTCTACTTCAACAATACAACAGTCGAAAATTCAGAGGCTCCAGTTGTGATGAGCTGGCACTTCGGGAGCTCAGGTAAAACCACCTACTGGACATGACATACGTGATTTAAACCACTCTACACACAGGGACAGGAGTAGCTCTTCACCCCTTTCCACTGTAGCCATTTGGAGACATTCCTGAGAAATGCAAGGCACGTCTTATTGTCGATACCTAAGTTTCATCACTGGTTTTGGCGTGGAGATGTTCAGGTTGGTTGATGGTAGGTTCATAAATTATAGGTTCTGCAAGCCTGGGGTCTGGTGACATGGGACTTCCTCTTAACCCGAACTGGCAAAAACCAGTCTGAAGAGCTGACGATTCTTTTCTACATGCTAACTTTGGCTCCTAAGAGCCAATAAACTTCCCATAGATTCAGAGCATAAACCACTCCAGTGATTAACTCCTGAATGTCCAGCCTAGTGTAGAGTGAAAACAGTCAATAATATAAACCATTGCTAACCTATGATTGCGTCCATGAAGTGCCGAAGTCCTCAGCGGTGGCCTCTTTTTGGAGGACATTGTATCTGTCGTAGATGAATGGCTTTCAGTCGAACAACCGTTTTCTCCAGTAAATGGGCTTTTTACGTTAACGTTTCAATGGTCTAGGTGGTTTATGGTTTATATAAAGAAAAAAACATTAAAGGAAAAACCAGACAAAGAAAGTCTGTAAATAAAGATAACAGAATGACACGCTAGTTTACTAAACTACATAAGTGACAGCTACTTAGAATACAAGTGTGGTGTTTTGATTTGATATTACAATATACGACAGTAATCACCAGTTTCACTACTTCTGTATCCTAAAATATGGTGACAAAGAAAAAAAGGCAAAAAAAAAAAAAAAGCTAACACAAACAAGTTGGAAACCTTAAATTTCGAGAAAACATATGGCTGGGTGAGCTGATAGCTGTTGTCATGGCAGCTGCTTCATGTTTTTACAACTCCGCGCACCGTCTCGCTTGTTATGTTGCCATTGGTATTTGTAAAATAAAAATAACAATGTATCCGATGTCCGTTATTCTGCCGCTTGTAGGTAAATTTCTAAAAATAGTTAGGCATTGTTAAGGGGAGAGAAAAAAATTCACAAGGTAGATCAATACCAAGGCAGTGCCGTTAGTTAGACAGAAGGTGGTTGAAAGGGAAGACCTTACTGTGAACTGACTTTACAGTCTCAAAGAGCCCGGTTTTATGCCTACCCTTTAATGTTCCACTCTTCATATTATCCTGCTGCTGAGAATTTTATTTAATGTTGAATTTTTATTGTAACTTTTAAAGGAAACTGTATCCAACGACAGCCAATGTCTCTAGCACACACATGGAATTAGAGATTCTTCATTAGGAATCGGCTAGAATTTGGGATCGGCTGAACCTGAGATTTTGGGGGTTTACCACCCACAAATCAATAAAATAATCTTAGGTACAAGAGAGGTGCTGAAAAATAGTGAACATACTTTCTCTCACCTCATGGGCTCCCTTGCAGTGTTCAGTGTCCTACCTCCGGAGTCTTCCAGCCTTGACTATGACATCATCGACCCCAGGGGTTTGAGGTCTGGGATTGAGCCTTATTGGTCAAGGGAGGCATGCCAATGTCATGATGCTTTGACTCAATGATGTTGAACATAGTGCATGTGTGATTGGACCACAGTAGTCCCCCAGGTTGACACCAGAAGACGCCGGGAGGAAGACATTGGACACCATGAGGGAAGGTGAGTATGGCTGCTTGTTACTTTTCCTCACCTCCCTTGGGCTTCCTATTATACTCTAGGGCAGGGGTTCTTACACTTTTTCAGCATGTGAGCTACTTTATAACTGACCATAGGATAAGATCTACTACCCACTTCTTGTGGGCGGGCCCAAGACGGCCATGTGGGTGGGGTGGGGCGTGTCTGTTGGCAGGGCCGGGCATGTGGGTGGGGTTGGGTGGAGTGTGAGAGCAGGAGACAGCGGCGTTCAGGGATCCCCGATGTCTGCTTGTTCACAGCGCAAGCTGAGAGTTATCTCTGGACACTGGCAAGCTGGGGCTGCAGCTGCCCCGCCTGCCAGTGTCTGGAGATGACTCTCAGCCTGCGCTGTGAACAAGCAGCACCCCGGCTCCCTCCATCCTTAAGAGCGGGGAGCGCGTCATCCCCCCAGAGTTGCTGCTGCCCGGCCTGCAAGTGTCCAGAGTGCTTGTTCACAGCGCAGGCTGAGAGTCATCTCCGGACACTTGCAGGTGGGGCCTGCAGACACCGGGGATCCCTGGTTGCATCCTACAATCGACCATATGTCCTTCGCGATCGACCGGTAGATCGCAATCGATGTATTGGGCACCCCTGCTCTAGGGTGTAAATCTATGAATCAGCAGCTGAAAATAATACACAGACTCATTCATTTCTGTGGTCCACAGACACATCTGTAGTTTTTGATGGTCAGTGTCAGGGCCATTGATCTGCTTGGTGAACGGGAAGGAAGAGGGGGAGTGGAATAAGAAGAAGAATCTGAGAGGGATATTTGCCTCACATTCCTTTTCATTTTCTACCATCTGAACATACCCTTAATGATAGGACTGATTGGTGGTCTAAGTAGGTCCCATCCATTTGGGATTCATATGTTTCCCTTTAATTATTTTGCTATAAGCTGCCATAGTTACTATATGTTACACTGTTGCCTATGGAGTCTACTATATTTGTGGAATTTTATAAAATCCCATTCGCATAGTTAAAAAAACATGTAGGCTTCAATATTTTGAAATATTTTTTTTGCCACAGCTTTTTTGCGTTAAATTGAAAAGAGCCTTAAAGGGGTTGTCCTGGAACTCAGGGGCTGCCAGTGTAAGTGTAAAATAGATAAAAACATACTCACCTATCCCTGCTCTGTTGCCAGACCCCGTCCCTTTTCCCTCTGAAGTTGGGACTTGCCACACCGGAAGCAGAGAGGCTGAAATGATGACATTTGAGACCAATGGAACAGTTGACGTATATGAGTGACTTCACCGATCCCTCTCCAGGGACCACTAGAGCCCCCCATTGGTCTTAGTGGTCAAGTAAGTGTCTCCATGGCACGGAAGGGAAAGGGGACTGGGACTGGAGCACCAGGGATAGGTGAGTCTTGTTTTTTACACCCACCCTCGCCACCCCAGCGTTTCCTCTAAGACTTGGACAACCCCTTTAAGATATTTGATAAATGTGTGCATGGATGTTATATGTTTTATGTTTGGTCATCATGAAGCTAATAACATTTAGTTATTAATTATTACTGATTGTTCTGCCTCTATTACTCATAAACATGCTAATAATAGCTTTAAAAAATCAATGTATGGGAATTAAAATCGGGTTCTCATCACGATGACAGATCCTGTTACATAAGACACAAGAATAGAGCTTATTTTGCTCGCCTTTATTCTTGCTTCACCAAACAGTTAAAGACAGCAGATTAAATATTCTTTGCAGCCTATGACAATATCATCCATCCGTTCTCTATCCTTGGTTTGTTCTCAAATATGATTACATGGGGAGCATTATTTCTCTCATTATTTCGAGATGTATTCAAGTGTAAAAACTTTTAGATGAGATTTCAAAAGCAATATTCTGCATCGCGCGTTGTCACTTTAAGAAAGAAACATTTTTTTTTTTTTTACGACAAAATGAGAGTCTCCGAGACCTGATCAGATACATGAATACATTACACTAATACACAATGTAACCTGCCCCGATGGTCGTGTAATCTTCTAGAATGTTTTCAACATCCAATCATAATTCATGTTTCTATGTCACATCCCAGACCACCGCACACCATTAGCAATAAATCCAAAGGAGTTTCATCTATTGCTTTCTACCGTAGACTTGACCCAGCTCTTCCCATGATTGACCCATTGCTTACATCTTGTAGTACCAGTTGGCACTGAGTCAATAAAATTGGACTGAAAATTCTCATTTATTTTATTTTTGACAAATACAAGACCATGGGGAAATCCAGATCATTGTATTGTTTAGTAGGTTCATTCCAACCTATATTACTGTGTGCAGGAGATCTCTGATGAAATATGATCGCCTTCTTCAGGATGCACTCCAACTTTTTTTTTCTTTATTATTTGAAACTGAGATTTTCTTTGGCTTTTCACTATTCTAAATTCTACCACAACCAAAATCTCTTTGTATCCACTTACAGTCATGGCCATATACGTTGTTTCATTTGTTTCAAGAAAGTGATTGCATTTATGTATTATATATTTAGTTATACATGGGTCTATTTCCTTAGTGTATATTGGAACAAAACCGAAAAAAAAAGGCAAATTGGACATAATTTCACACAAAACTCCAAAATTGGCCGGACAAACTTATTAGTAGGAAAAATAACTTTGTTTGATCAAAATCGCCTATGGCAAGTAACAGGTGTGGGCAATCTAAAAATTACACCTGAAACCGGATACAAAGGAGAGAAGTTGACTCAGTCTTTGCATTGTGTGTCTGGGTGTGCCACACTAAGCATGGAGAACAAAAAGAGGAGAAGAGAACTGAGGACTTGAGAAACAAAATCGTGGTGCAACATATCAACAATCTCAAGGTTACAAGTTAATCTCCAGAGATCTTAATGTTATTTTGCTCATGGTGAGCAACATAATGAACAACCCATGGCACGATAGCTAATCTCCCTGGACATAGATGGAAGAGAAAAATTGATGAAAGGTTACAACACAGGATATTCCAGATGGTGGATAAGCGGCCCCAGTCAAGTTCCAAAGAAATTTATGCTGTCCTGCAGGCTCAGGATGCATCAGTGTTAGTGCAATCTATCTGTCTACATTTTAATGAAATTAAATGCTATGGCAGAAGCCCCGGGAGGACCCCACCACTGACACAGAGACATAACAAAGCTAGACTGCAGTTTGCCAAAATGTATGCGAGTAAGCCAAAATCCATCTGTGGACTGATGAGACCAACATAAGGCACATCATTCTACTGTTTACAGAAAACAGAATGAGGCCTACAAAGAAAATAACACAAGTCCAACAGTCATATATGGTGGAGGTTCAAGGATCTTTTGGGATCGTGTTGCTGCCTCTGGCACTGGGTGCCTTGACTGTTTGCAATCTATAGATTAGCAAGGGTCAGATAACTGGATTTGCTCCCTACATCATGGGTCTTTCAGCAGGACAATAACCCCAAACATACCTCAAAAAGCACCCAGAAATTGCTAGAAACAAAGTTCTGGCGTGCCCAGCTATAGCCCGGATCTAAATCCCATTGAACATTTGTGGAAAGATCTTAAAATTGCTGTAGGGAGAAGGCACAACGCAAATATGAGAGACCTGAAGTGGTCCAAAGTTCCAGTTGAGAAGTGTAAGAAGCTTGTCCATGGTTATAGGAAGCGATTGATCTCAGTTATTTTGTTGACTTGGCCATCAAGCTCTTTAGATCTGGATTTATTCAAGCATTTGTGGATGTCCATGGAGGCTTCACCATGCAACTTACAGGACTTAAAGGGTTTCTCTAGTTTTTAAAAAAAATTTGATTACCTATCCTGACCCTTAACATGAGATTGGTGGTGGCCCAACATCCAGTATCTCCACTAATCAGAAGCGTAAGAACTACACATTAGAGCCAGAAGAAAATGGCTCCACCCATTATGTAGTTCAAATATCAAAAGCTAGACAATTCCTTTAAAGCAGGGGTGCTCACACTTTGTCAGCATGTGAGCGACTGTACTACATAACGTAAGATCGAAAAGATCTAGTACCCCCTTCTTGTGGGTGGGGCCAGGTGCGCCTGTGGGCGGGGCAGTGCGGAGCATGAGAGCAGGAGACAGCGGCGTTCTGTGGTCGCCCAGGGATCCCCGCTGTCTGTTTGCTCACAGCGCAGGCTGACAGTTATCTCTGGACACTGGCGGCAGGCTGGGGCTGCAGAAGCCCCGCCTGCCAGTGTCCGTAGATGACTCTCAGCCTGCGCTGTGAACAAGCAGCACCCCAGCCCCCTCCATCCCTAAGAGCGGCTTGCAAGTGTTGGGAGTGCCTGTTCACAGTGCAGGCTGAGAGTTGACTCTCAGCCTGCACTGTGAACAAGCAGACACCGGGGATCCCTTGCTGCGTCCTGCGATCGACCCATATGTCCATTGCGATCCACCGGTAGATCGCGATCAACGTATTGGGCACCCCTGCTTTAAAGCATCTGCTGTTAACATCTTTGGGTCCAATTTGATGAGGTCCTGTGAGGTTCATTGCTCAACAGATGGTAGCACAATATTAGTTTTTGAAGGAGTTCTCCAGGGAGTGCTTTTCCATTTAGTTCCTCCGGGAGCTTTTAGATGCTGTAACCAGGCGTTCTGTTCCGGTTGCTCCATCTCCTCCTCCCTACTTTCTCATTTTCACAAGTGGTATCTGGCCTAGGGGACTATAGTAAAGCCAACCTCAATAGTACAAATGGTGGAAATACGTGAGCAGGGAGGATACAGTTGCTGATTCCGATCAAGTTGCCCAGGGTCGGAACCTATGTGTAAGTGTTGAGAACCAAAGGTTCAGTTGGAACGGAGTTCTATGCTCGCTGGTAGGTATTAGTCTATTAGTCCAGGGTCGGAACCTATAGGTTATAGGCACAACGTCTAAAAATACACCCAGAGAAAGCAAGTCAAAAAAGACTCCTTGCAGAACCCCCTCAATGTTACGGATGATCAAAAATTTATATTTTTTCCTCTCCCTTGTTCCGGCATCACTCGAACAAGTTCAATTAATTACCTTTTTCAATATTACTTTTTTTTTTAATTTCAACCTATTTTTCAACCTGTTGAGAATTATTAAATAAAATAATTAAAAATCTAATACTTGAATATGCCAATTTTTCTAAAGAAAAAAAAAAAAAACATTGACTTGAATTAATAGCATTATGCAAATAGCTTTTAATGGTGATGATATAGCAAATAGAATGAAGAGAATTATGTTAATAATGTAATAATCCAGGAATTAAAGCTTGTTTTTATCCAGAAAGCAATGGTCCTTAAACAACAATTAAAGTTTTTCATTTTTAAATAGGTAGTCACATGAAAATCCTCGATTTCTACATAATGGCTGCCATTTTTTTATAGACTAGTAATTAGAGATAATTCTCTTTCAGTATATATATATATATAATTTTCACTATTTAACATTTAGTATTCAGCACAATGAGCGCTAAATGTAAAACCATAGAACCCATGCTGGTCCCAAGATGAACATAGAACGTAACAGGAAAAGAGAGAAATTAATAAGGCTTCAAAAGCGGTAAAAGAAACACGAACAAGCTATATACTTATATACTGAGACCGCAACAGTCATAGCAGACAATGAAGACCTATCATCGAAATGTTAAAAGCTATAATATGAGTAACAGGATAAAGGAATTTTCTAGACTACAAAAAGATGGAAACCTGGAAAGAAGGGGAAAAAATTCTAACAATATACAAAAATATCTCTATTGTACTCCAGAGATGGAGGTCCAGCAAGCGAATGGGCCAGCCCAATCGGACGATTTGGTGAAACGGAACAGGAAAATACACAACACGTTTTGGGTGTTTTATCAAGTGCAAATTCTTCCCAGAGCTGGTCAGAAGCTAAGTTTTAGTTCAACGCCTGGTTGAGTGCTGTTCCGCATCCACTTGGGTTGGTCCATTCCCTTGTACACCGTAACATGCCTGTGATGTCGAGTAACAGCTGCCCTGGTTATCATCGAATTGGTCATTACTAGAGATGAGCGAGTAGTATTTGATTGAATACTACGGTATTCGAAATACTCGTACTCGATCGAGTACCACTCGCTATTCGAATGGAAAATTTTGATGCAGAACCAGCATTGATTGGCCGAATGCTATACAGTCGGCCAATCAACGCTGGTCCTTCTCCTACCTTTAGAAGTCTTCTCCGTACAACTTCCCCGTGGCGTCTTCCAGCTCTGAATTCACTCTGCCAGGCATCGGACCTGGGCAGAGCCGACTGCACATGCCCGCGCTACAAGAAAATGGCCGCTTTGACTGTAAGCGGCCATTTTCTTGTAGTGCGGGCATGTGCAGTCGGCTCTGCCCAGGCCCGATGCCTGGCAGAGTGAATTCAGTGCCGGAAGATGCCGTGGGGACGCTGCACAGAGAAGACTTCTCGGAGAATCCAGCCCGACCGTCACTCGTGGACTTGGTAAGTGTAATTTGTTGCCTACCCCTGAAACGAACATTTCCCCCCCATAGACTATAATAGAATTCGATATTCGATTCGAGTAGTCGAATATTGAGTGACTACTCGAAACGAATATTGAATATCAAACATTTTAATGTTCGCTCATCTCTAGTTATTACAAGATTATGGGTTGTTGTGACCATATCACAACCCAATAAGGTGAGCAGGCATTCTGCCGTACCTACTGGCCATTGTACCACTTGGTTAATACACGAGGATCGGCTCAGTGCTCTCTCATTTGTTTTACAATTGGAGGTCCAGGGGAGGCTCAAAAAAAAAATAACACAGACCTTCCTTCACCTTCCTTGGGCACTCTTGAAGCTTCTAGTGCTTCATTGCATCTTGTCCGGTGGTCTTCTTGCTTCTTGGATGATGTCAAGGGCCCTGAGGACCACTGAAGCCTAAGATTTGGCATCAGTAGTCATGTGGGGCACATTGACCTCATGTCATTTGTGTCAATGTGTTGTTGATATTGAACCCCAAAAAGTCACACGTATCTAATCTCTATGGCCCTCATTTCTGTTCTTTGGGCGATCCTGGTCGTGCCCTAGCACTATAACCTTTTCACATCACATAGCGATATCCTCTCCAGTAGCAGCTGTGGACATAATACCGTCACCCGAAGGATTTTAGGTCGCACTATTTCAAATTCAATCTTATGGGCCTGGTTAGTCCTTTAAAGGAAACCTGTCATGTGGAATAGAACTTCTACACTAAGTCAAGATGACTGAATCCATTTGGAAGAAATACAATTTAATCCAAGTTTTTCAAAGTTTCAGTTTTTGGAGAAGCCAAAACGTGATTAATCCTCCACTGAACTCAACTTCTACGTGCAAAATTACAAACATTCTTGCTTCTGAGTTCACATTTCCATTGGAGCCTTCTGTTCTAGGGTATGTTCACATGGAGTTTTTGCAGGCGGATTTCGACTTCCCACTGTCAATCCCTTCCCATTGACTTCAATGGGAGTTGCTTGCTTTTTTTTCCCGTTAGCTAGTAGTGGAAAAAAGAAGCGAGATGCCCGATCTTGCCAGGGATTCCATGGATAATCTGGCCACGTGTTCGCGGCTCGAGACACACTCCTGTTTAGTCCCATTCATTATGGCCTAATCAGGAGTAGGATGCCATGACGGAATGCTGATGTGTGAACACACCTCTACTGTTCCATTACAGAAACAGAAAAGATGGATCTGTCATATGATGGGCACCAAAGGATCCCGATGAGCCCCATTGATTATAATAGACCCTTTGCATTTCTAAAATGGTGGTTATCATATATAAATTTTCTCAGTTCTTTTTTAAGTACAATTTGGTGAAAGCAGATTGGGATGGATTTTCATTATAACAAGTTCTCTTAAGGCTAGGGCTCCGTATTCATTTATCTGAAAATCATTGGCAAAAATTAGAGGATCAAACATTTTAAAGAGGTATTCCAGCAGATGTTATTTTTGCATAATGAAATTCACAGTGGTCCTAAATACCTTCTGCATCAATTCTTCAAGATCCCTGCTATCAATCTTTCATTGTCTATACTCAGGGGATATAAATTTGTCCTTATTATGTGATAGACTTACAGGTTCTCAGCTTGTTCCAAGACTCGGATACACCTGCTGTACTGTAACTATCATTGGCCATAGACCTATTCGTCCATAGCGTGGCCAAGGCAGGTTTTATCTCTGGGTAGATTCTTTTTGAATGACATCACACAGAGACTTAAAGAAGTTGTCAGGGCTAAAAATATATTTTTAAAATAGATTGGGGAGGTAAAAAAAACAAAACAAAAAACACCTGTCCCCAATTGCTCCAGTGTCCTCCTCACATGGCACTAAGGCCAATTACGCACCCTTTGCTGAGGACACCAATTGACCTCAGCAGTCAAGTACGGCGGGGACTTCTGCTGGAAGACAACAATGAACCAGGAGGACCCGGACCATGCTGGGAGTCACTGGATTACCGGGAAAAGGTAGGTATGATTTTCTAAAAAAGTTTTGTCCTTTTTTGCCTGGACAACCTCTTTAAGTAACCATGAGGTTCTAGTTACACTACCAAGGTCCATGGCTGTCCGAGGAGTACTATGGGAGATCCATGTTGAAATAAAGCATGCTCTGACAGATCAGAAACATGACTATTTTTTTTATACAAATCAATCTCACTTTGAAAGTCAATGGGTCCATAAAAATAGGACATGGTATTGACTCATCATTAAAAAAACAGGTGAGAATCAACTTGGCCGTGTGAATACAGACTTAAACTGGGACTTTGTTGAATGGTGCCAGCAGAACCACCTCAGGATTAATGCTGGGAAGACCAAGGAGATGGTGGTGGACTTTAGTAAACGGAGAGGTGCTCCGACCCCAGTGGAGATCCAAGGGACATGCATTGAGATAGTCAGGACCTATAAGTATCTGGCTGTGCTCCTCAATAATAAGCTGGACTGGGCTGACCACCTGGAGGTGCTGCACAAAAAGAGCCACAGCACCTGCTCAGGAAGCTGAGGGCCTTCGGAGTCCAGGGGCCACTTCTTAGGGCCTTTATCAACTTTATGGTTGTTTCAGCCATCTTTTTCGGTGTGGCCTGCTGGGGGAGCAGTATATCAACCAGGGACAGAAATAGATTTGACAGGCTGATGAGAAGGGCCAGCTCTGTCCTGGGGAGCCCCCTGGACCCAGTACAGGTGGTGGGTGACAGAAGGACACTGTCTGTGGTGACCTCCATGCAGGAGAACAAATCCCACCCCATGTATGGGACCCTGATGGGACTTGGCAGCACTGTAAGTGACCGTCTGCTTCACCCCAAGTGTGAGAAGGAGCTATCGCAGGTCCTTCCTTCCAACCGCGACCAGGCTGTATAATCTACATCAGACCAAGCGAAGATCTCTCCGCACAGAGAACTAAATGACTATGAAGTCTTCCTTCTTTCTTCTCTGTTCCTTAGCTGCTATGGACTCTTAGTATATCTTTCTCAGCATAAGTGTGTCTACGTCTCTAATATATTGCTGTGTATTGTCCTGTATCTGTATTACTAGGCTGCTGTAACATGCTGAGTACCCGCACTGTGGGACTATTAAAGGATTATCTTATCTTATCTTAATATTTCTTTAACATCCATGACCTGCTAAACATAGTATTCCAGTAGTATATACAGCATTGCTAGAGACATAGGGATATCCGTTGCCTTCTATTTAATCCTCTGGGGAAGATTCCATGAAGGAAAGCAGTTTAATGAATGAGTGACCCTCCTAATATGGGTGTTTTCTGGGTATCAACTTGAGTCTAACTGAGTCGGAGTCTTTTCAACCTTGAAATGAATGAATGAGCCGAGTAAGACAGTGAAAATAGATAAAGGGAGAATGACTGTCCGGCTCTACTAATCCATCACTGGCTCCTCTCCGCAACGGAAGGCTTGAATGGAATCAATCAAAAAAGCCCCAACAAATAAAACCATCCCTAGATGCGAAGACTCTGATAGCCGACATCACGGCCTTTATATCGCTAACACGGCATTGTACAATTCTCCAACTACAGTGCGCTAAACCTGGGAGAGTTGTAATGCTTAATACAGATGCCCAGCATGTGATAACATAGTGCAACGATTCCATCTGCAGTGCGGAGCAACAGTCCTGTATATTTTTAATACAAGGTAACACCTATTATACAGTGAATGCACTGAGCTACATTAGAGGATATCCAGGACTTTATAGAAGCGATGGAACCAGATACTGGGAGAAAACCTCAAAGAATGACTCGATATTAAGCGCTAGTATTAAAAATGAGAATAAGATGAATTTATATTAATCTAAACGCGCAATATTATTATAATATTATTCCATCTCTATAAATATAAATGCACATAATAACAGCAATGATATATATGAGCATACAATATTGTTATTGTTAGAAATATATTATTAAAAAAGGGGAAAAAATTAAAGAAAGGTTGGAAGAAAGATTTCAAAATTGTTACAAAGTTTCTCGTCTTCTTTTATATTTTTTCTCTCTTTTTTTTTACCTTTCTTCTGGTGTTGGCTCAAAAAACTGCAACAAAACCTGTCACCAGACTACACGTGTCGTTTCAACCCTAGGGTGGGTTCACACTACCGTTATGTAATTCGTCACAGGATGAGAGCAATGGACATTAAAGGGGTTGTCCAGGATGAATTGATATTGTTGATCTAAGCTAAACATTCCACCAGCCCACCTGATGGGAGAATCTTACAAGACTTGATTAGTGAATATTTGTTATATGAGGAATACACGCAACATTTAGTTCTTTGGTCTCATCAGGCCCCAGAATAGAATAAGCAGCAGTCCAGGGGACTTGTGGACACTCACTTTTCTTGGGAGTCAGGACTTCTTTTCCAGCATCAGATCTTCACGTGTGGGCTCTGGGAGCTTCTTCTGCCATTTTCTTGAATGTTATATGCCTTGTGGTCACTCCTGAGGAGTCTGATTTGGCTTCAGTAGTCACGTCGGGCTTGCACCACATGAAACATCAACATCAAAGAACACGCCAGGAGCTGTCAGGAAAGTATACCAGGCACCCAGAAGACAAGGGAAAAGAGCAGTAGCAGTGTTTTGTATTTTGTCCTTCCCGGGCCTCCACTGATTATGATTTGGGATCTGAAGGCAATTGACTTTCTTTAGGTTCACACTTGGGTTTTCGTTCTTCAGATCTGCTTGGGGAACCGAAAAATGAAAACCCAATCCACTTGCAAAGTGGCTATCCTCAGAAACCTGTGGACTGCTTATGCTTGGTTCACATCTGGGTTCGGTATTCTGTTCGGGGAGTCCACAGAGACTATAATGGGGTCCATGTGCTTGCCGCATCCTGCCTGCACGAATCATGCGGACAGGAAAGTAGATTATGAACATGATCCCTGCAGAGATCTGGCGGCAAGCACACGGACCCCATTATAGTCTATGAAGTCTGTGTGCTGTCACTGGCACAACACTTGCAGTTGTGTTCGTTAATCCTCATGCGAACTCCCCCAGACGGAATACGAATGCTGAACGAGGCCTTAGACTATAATGGGGTCTGCTGGGTTTCCACCCGAAAATGCCAAATATCTCCACATTTTTCAAGCGGAGTGAGGAATGGAGTCCCCGAGCACTCACCGAGTGCAGATGTGACCCTTGACTTAGAGGTTAGCACCAATCCCTTGCAGCTCTGGAGTCCTAGGTTTGAAGCCAGCCGAGGACAACATATACAAGGAGTTTGTCTGCCCACGTTTGGTGGGATTCCTCCTGGCACTCTGATTTCCTCCCCTACTCCAAAGACATACCGATAGAGAATTTAGATTGTGTGCCCTGCTTGGGACAGTGTTGATAATATCTCTGTAAAACTCTGTGTGACATGATGGCGCCAACATCACTAAGCTAAACAAATTCTTCATACATGGCAAATCCCCAAAATCTTAGCTTTACCTGTACCCAAACTTTTTGGAAAACTTGTAACAAACATTGGTTAGCTCATTGTATTAGCCAGGGAAACGCTACAATTGCCCTTTGAGGTTTGGCTTTTACATATTACCTCCGATTCTGGAAATTAAGTGTAATTTATAATAACTTGTTAGAATTGGGGACATTTCCTAAAGTTCAGAGAGAAAGGGGGACACTAGTGGTAGTAAAAGTGAACTCTATTAATTCTAAGCAGCTGTCATCCATGATACATTGACAGCCTCAACCTGATATTTTTAGAAAATATGACTGAGAGACAATGCAATGCGGCCTATGCTGTACTATGGATTATGTGACTAAGACTATGGTACTGGAGCGAATAAATCATTAACTACATGTGCAGTAAGTGGATTACTGGGAATCTCATTTCAGGTAGTTTTAACAAGGTACTCTCAAATGTCAACGTGTGTCCAAAGATCAACTCATTATTTCAGTTGTTGTCAAGTTTTTATCTTTTTGAGGTTTTCGTACAGCTGATCAAGACTGGCTGGCAATTGGTGTTTATAGTGATATCAGCTTGACTCCATTTCTCAGTTTCATATCTAATTCTAAATAAGAATCCAATCCAAAATGGCAAAAAAAATAAAGGCAAGCTGATATTAATGTATGTATTATTTAACAGTGGGGTACCATTAACTCACAGAGGAGTAAGATGAAGCTTCTGGGCCATAATGCAAAAGCTGTACCCGGCCCCCCAACTGTTATTGTTTATAGTAATGTTCTCCTCATATTGGGAAGAAACATCTTATAGGCCCCCCTAAGGCTCCTGGGCCCCAGGGAAACCACACCTTTTGCACCCGTAAATTTACACCCATGGATTATCCCTGAACATATAAAATATGCTATATCAGTCAGGATCTAACTGTTGGGACCTCCACCAGAATAAAGGACCCAGGTTACCTCCATCCACAAAACATCCGGACAAACGACTGTAGATAAGGAGTATGAATGATGAGAGTGAACGTGGCCTTTCACTGTATTTAATGACCGAATAAGCCACTTGCTCTACTTCCAGTTCTATCTGATTGGTGGGGGCCCAAGTGGTCAGACACCCACCATTTATCTTTCATATAGTGAATACGTGAAAATGTTTAGTAGTAACTTGTAGTCCATGGTCTACAATCAGTGGAGATCATCACGATCCGATCACGTGGCGTTACCATTACACATTTTGGACACATGTTTAAAAAAAAATCCAAAAATAACTCGTGGACATTGTTCTGCTATGGGTGGCCAAGAATAACCATGGACACAAGATCTAAATAAGCTAATAACAGCTGCAAGTCAGAGTTCCAATTTACAACTGGTATTGATTGGTTTCGATTAGATTACTCAGTTAGTGAAAGGAGGTCAATGACTTATTTTGAAGGACCGAGAATATCCTGGATTCCATGATCTAAACTAGCCAATGACCATAAGGTAAGAGTCATAGTTGGCTGGTATGGCTTAGGTTACTTTCTGTCATTGATAGTAAGCCAAAGACCAAGACATTTTTAGACACATGATATAATCCCACATGCGCCAAGTCCAATAGTAACTATTACTTATTGACCTACTTTCATTGACTGAGAATAACCCAGACCACATGATCAAAACCAGCCAATAACAGCTTCAAGTTCCGAGTCTCAACTTACAGCTGTCATTGGTTGGTTTAGATTACATTATTCTTGGTCAGCACAAGTAGGTGTTATGGTTCTGTGTGCAAATACAAAAATAATAACAAACGCAACAGAACCGCTAAGCCGCAGAGCACTGCGGCGAGGTCCACAGGCCCAGATGGGCAGCCGTATGTCTTAATTATGCACCACCAGTTGAACTGCACTGGCAGTGATGCTGTGCAACACAAATGAGAACTGGCGGCAACTAACTCTCTCCAGTTACCGTCACTGGGGGAGCGTGCCGATGTAAAGCAGTTGAGCAAGTGCAGCTATAGGAGGCCCCTGCTATTTACAGCAGGAGAGGCAGACCTTGCCTGTGCTACACTAAACTGCAAAGACAGGACTGCCAGGGGTTAACTCCACTCCTGGTCAGTCTAAACAAACTCCTAACCCTGCTAGGGGATACAGAGCAGTTGGGGTAGGACTGGGTAGATTGGTTCCACAGGGAAGAGCAAAGGACTACAAGCTGGATCCCTAAACAGCTCCTAAATTTGTCTGGAACCTGCCCCTAAGCTCCTACCTCAAACATATTTTAAGCAAAGTGTAAGCCCCGGGCGGGCGTCGGCTCACACTTTTTAAAAGCTAATCCCCGCCCAACAGGGGCGGTGGCATGACATCACCGACCATGCTCAGTAAGGCCAAACTGGGACTTATAGACGCAAACAGAGAAAAAATGCAGCCCACTTACTTATGGATCTTCATCCAACATTCTTACTGGGAGTTCTATGTAGTCTTGTAGACTTGAGGACGGAGGAAGCCCGGAAATCAACCCCACCGGCTATGGGTCACGTAGCAAGAAAATCCAATGGAAATAAAAGATTCCAGCTTACATCCACGGTCCTTATAAAACATAGCGTTTATTCCAAAATTAAAAAACACACATGTTCACAAGCAGTATCATCTCGTAGGTATATCCATCCCTTACATAGACTCGCTGACGCATTTCGAAGACATAAAGTCTTCTTAGTCGTAGCCTGGCTACGACTAAGAAGACTTTATGTCTTCGAAACGCGTCAGCGAGTCTATGTAAGGGATGGATATACCTACGAGACGATACTGCTTGTGAACATGTGTGTTTTTTAAAATTTGGAATAAACGCTATGTTTTATAAGGACCGTGGATGTAAGCTGGAATCTTTTATTTCCATTGGATTTTCAAACTGGGACTTAGCCTCAGAGCGGACCCAAAATGCCTGAGCATGCTCAGTGGGGAGAAAACGGCACTTAGCCTCTGAGCGGCTCCAAAATGCCTGAGCATGCTCAGTGGGCCGAAAACTGGACTTAGACTCCAGACATCCTATTACACAACGCCGAGGGCGAGGTTCGGATTGGCCCGCAGGTGGCGCTGTGCGCCGTGATGGAACCCTGCGAGACCCGATCCTAACAGTAGGTTAATGACCTACTTTCAAGAACCAAGAATATTCCAGACTCCATGATCAAAACCTAGCCAATGTCATCTATAAGGTCAGAGTCATAGCTCTCAGCTATCATTGACTGTTTTACATTAAAGAGGTTGTCCAGGCATTTTACTTTTTATATACGCCGGGGGAGATGAAAAAAAAAAAAAATCATACTGACCTGTCCCCGATGTTCTGGTGTCCTCTCAGCGCGGTTTGGTAATTCTTCTCCGACGTCTTCTTCGGTCTATTCCTGAGTTTCACTGAAGCTGCTGATTGTTCTCAGTGGTCACATGACCATTGAGGCCAATCAGCGGCCTCAGCAGGCCTGAGGAACAGACCCATGATGTCACAAGTAGTGACATCGAATGCCCTTGGCTGAGGTCGCTGTCACGTGTGTCACTTCTGTCACATGGACTGAGAAAACAAGACTGAGCTGGAGGCACCGGGGAATGGTTAGTATGAAGTTTTTTTTATTTTTTTCACTGCCCCTGCCTGATTTAAACATTAAATGGGTGGTCCATTTATGTCTGGACAACCCATTTAAATTATGGAGATAAACAATTGGTGCACCGAACAGATCAATGGAGCAATAGGTAAAGTCTATTGCGGGGGTCTACGATTAGGGAGACTGCCAAAAATGCTTTGTCGGACGATGTTCCAGCAGCAGTTATTTAATCAACCCCATGGGGAAGAAAGATTGACCAACAGTGTGACCAGCTAGGCGTCCCTCAACTGTAGAAGGTTTCTTTTTGGGCAAACATTCTACAGTTGAGGGACGCCTAGCTGGTCACACTGTTGGTCAACCCCTTTAAGTTACTCTAGGTCGTTGACTAGGGTTGAGCGGATCCCGATCGGTGATCGAGTAAATTTCACGATCGCAATCGAATTCCAATACTGCCTAAAATAGATTGGGAACAGAATTCCGATCCCGATCGCTCTACTTACCTGCACAGATTCACTGCCGCTATCACTCCCCGTTCTTCTAGTTCTGGTTCTCTCTCATTTACAGACCTTCAGAGTGCCGTGCGCGCCTCCGCCTCCCAGGCTAGTTTTACAGACCTAGGAAGAAGGCAGGGCTTGTGGCTTAGGTGAGTGTGGGCGGGTACTGGGAGGGGAGACATGAGTGATGCACTCACGTCTCCCTGACGTGTACCCGCCCACACTCTCCTTAGCCACAACAATCCCCGCCTACTCCCAGCATTAGTAACACTAGCCTGGAAAGCAGGGGCACGCACTGTGCTCTGCAGACCTGTAAATGAGAGAGAACTGGACCGAGTAGAATGGGGAGCGACAGCGGCAGCGGATCTGTGCAGGTAAGTGGAAACCAGGGGTGACTAAGTAGCTGGGGGATTTTTTTTAATCACTACACAGCGTGGACTCCAAAAATTGAAGTCACTTAGTTATAATTTTGAGTGATTCGTTCTGTTAAAATTTTGGCAAACTTGTAACTAATTTCGATTTGTGACAAATTAATTAACATCTTATCTCTATATGGAAGTCCATCGACAAGGCCCATCCTCAGAAACAGTTTTATAGTATTTCCTTAAAAACCTCTTGACAAACATTTCACTTATTTCAATGATTTACTTTCACTAATGCTCAAATGAGTCATTTCCCTTTTATTCTTCACACCGCTGAATATTCTTACTCTGCATTTTCCCTTTGAGAATAATAAGGTAAATTCACAGGGTAAAAAGATGCTCCTGAAGCTGTAAAAAATATATCACAACAGATGCATCCTGTATTGAGTAAAAAACCCATCCATGCATTTAAATCACTTCTATTCTGCTGCTTTATGATGCTGTTTGAGACAACACTGTTTTTGCATTTGTAATTAGAAGATTGAGCAGATGGTCGAGTTCTCATTTGTGATAGGTCTATTAAAATAACTTATGCAGACAAAAACTTGTGTATTACAGATTACCTGTTTTCCATTCTGTGATAAATTGATAGATTGGAATACATTTTGGGGGAATTATTTAACATTGACTTTCAACAAAAAAATAATGTTAGCGGTGGCGAGCGTTGCACTAATATATAGTGATATATACCTCGTAAAAATCCGGTTTAGCATAAAAAACTAAATAATGAAAAGAAATGTTTGGGCTGCAATTTATTCGGTGACTCTGGTGCGTGATAAAACATCTCCTATTAAAGGGACTGTATTAGTTTAGGAACTAGGAGTAAAGTCTTACTAAAACCGCGCCACATGGTACAGTGCCTTTATATGGAAATGGGCGATCATCACCAGATTTGTATCGATGAATACCCGTGAGGTTCGTCCACTTAGGTTGCTTCTTCTTCAGCACGAATTGGAAATGTTCAGGGTCTTCTCATACCCCTGAGTATAAGGGGCTCATACCCCATAATAAACAGTTACACTCACCTACAGTTTTACTATACAGTCGGTACCATTGGATCCCAAAAACAGAATCGAAGGACCTTCATAACCATCACCCAAAATAAGGGTCTAGAAGAGTAGTCCCACCATTAAAGGGTCTGTCACCAGGACCTAGCAAAACAACCAGCCGTGCAGATAGACAATGTTACGATCAGCAGAATATATAAAAAAAAATGAAATAATGAATATTCTGCAGAGCCCAACTGGACCCTGACACTGAAGAGCACCCTGGTGTGAACAAGGCCCGACAGTTAATATCACTGCCGAGCTACAACACCATCTGGGTACAAACTGAAACTAAAAGATAAGATCTCTGCAGGACAAAGCAGCCACAAATGAATTATAAAGTCTTGCAGTTACTGCACTGCAAGACAAACACAAACTTGACCATGTGCTCCCAGGAGCTTGCTGGGCCATACCCACCTCAGCCAATGCTATGGAGCACCACAGGTGGCAGTCTGCCTAAGGTAGGAGATTCCCCCCAAAACTAGCTAAGAGAAAGGGTACCCACAATTTTATATAAAGGGAGGCAATTCTCACTACCTACCTAACTAAGCATCTTTCTGCCAAAACTAAGCCTTGCACAGACGTGCACCATGTGATATTTGAGGCTAGAGCACCGGACGACCCATACCTGCCTCCTTAAATGGAGGGAAGGGGGGCCTGATCAGCCAGCCCAGGTGCCCAAGCCAGGTGCCGATAGGCCGACACCACTGTCAGTCAGCAGACCGACCACGCCCATCGGCTGCAAGGAAATCAACCCCATGCATGCTGGACTGAGCAGTTACAGCGGAACAGGCTGCAACCCTGATACCATGGGCGCTCCTGCGACATAGTCCTAACAGACAAGTTATGTAAGTGATCTTTTTAAGGCAACTAGGACTTTGCCACTTGCCAATTCACAAGGGTGACCCGGACATATCTCCAGGGTTGAGATGATCTGCAGAGTTGTGACTCAGACTGCAGACTGAGCTACAATAATGGAAAATTCTCATGGACAGTAGGTTGTTGTTTCTTGGGTAAAAAGTAACCATAAGAATTGATGTCCTTTGTCCTTTTATGCTCTTTGTTAGAATAATGGAGAAACCCAAGTAGAGTGATGACAAGTTGGTGGAGGAATGTTGAAAGTGATGATATTGCCTCACAGATCCCTGATCTCAACAACATCCAGTCTGTCTTGGATGACATGAAGCGACAGAAGGATTTTAGCACAGCCCCATCTACAGAAGATCTGTATTTAGTTCTTCAAGATGATCGGAGCCACCTTCCTGCCGAATTCTGTCTGTACGTCTATGTAGAAGAATTGATTTGAAGAGCAGTCACACCAGATATTGATGGGATTTAGATTTCTTTTTCGCTCATTCACTTAATTTAACGAACGAAAATTGATATAAGAACCCCCCCCCCCCCCCCCCCCGTGAAAAACTTTTAATGGGGAGAGTTGTGGGCAGGCTCTTTGTGCAGGAGCGGAGAGGAGTGAACTTTGACATTCACATGTTGTTAATTGTTGATCCCTTGACATTCACCTCCAGCTTTATAATAGACTTCCTACGATACATTGTATTTCTGTCTGTAACGATAATGAGAAGAATATTGAAAGGTAATCTCTACAGAACAGGGACTGTAAGCCTATTGTGAAGCTCATTGTCCGGAGTGGAAACTGCAAGACTTCAGGATAACTTAGATAATGCAATGAAAAATGAAAAATCTAAATATTCCAAAAACTTTTCGTAAAATTCTGGTACTAGATTCCCTCTGAGTCAATGCATAATGTTATACACCAGGATGTGATTAATCAGGCATCAGTTTCCTTCTATAGGTTATGTTAATGAATATAAACGAGCTTTCATTAATGCTCTTATGATGCAATTAATCAATTGTGAAACTATCTAATGAACTTATAGTGAACTATTATTCGCTAAGCCATTGATTTCTTGTAAGGCAAAAACCATTACAGTAATGTCAAAGTCTTTATTTTATCCTATAATTTCCACTTTATTCCAATGTCTTGTATTTTGCTTTTGTCAAACTTTCTACAGTATTTACAGTATTTTGGAACTATCGGATAATCTTAAAGTCCAATCATCTCTGTAAGACCATTTGCTGATTGTCTTATTGCTCTTATTGTCTGAACAAATGTAGCGATACCAGTTATATTTATTGTTGTACTTTTCGATATGTTAACTTACACTGTTACATAGTTACACTGTTAAGGAATAAACGCTAGAAAGCAAAGCCACCAGTCTCTGCCTTCTGTGGTTTAGGTAACTCGGTAACTGCAATGGTGCAGACCCAACCAATCAGAGATAGGGACATGATGTCTGGGGCAAACAAGTTTATTTAGAAAAAAAACAGCAACATAAATAAACCTTCACATCAGGCACAAAATAAAATACAGCCATAACTTCAGGCAAAAGGTTGTTAAACAAAACCCTGCTCGTCCGAGCACTAACTAAGCAATAAAGTGCTAACTATATGTGTGGTTTACTACCAGCCACACAAGTAAACAAAATCAGCACAATACAGTCTCACCAGACACTCAGTGTCAGGACAGACCCAGGCGCCTCCTCTCCCTCCCAACATCTGCCCTGAAGTGCCTGCTCTGCAGCGTTTTATGGCCCAGTAATGAGCCCAGAACCAACAGCTGGACTGAGGCCTATTCAATACCCACCCTGGACCACACATAGGTCAGAAACCTGGGGCTATTTTGGGACTCTAAGGGCTTGTTAACACGGGCATACAGGGGGCAGATTATGGCCCATAGTCCACGTCATAATCCGCCCCCTCACAATGGTGGTCTATCTAGACTGCTCATGGAAAAAAGCAGCGGGCTGCCCTTTCTTCAGGCGTATTCCATGGGTCGTTGAGCTGCGGCGTCTGCCTTGCGGCAGCAACCTCCGGAGTCAGCCCATTCATATGAGCCTACTCAGGAGGGTGAAGCCGTGACTGTCAGAAGCCATGACAGTCGTGACAGGCGGGTTTTGACTCGAGAGTGACGCGAGGAGGTGCCGAAATCCATGCTTCTGCTCCCCATGTGAACTAACCTTAACACTCTGCCTCTCTCACCTTCTCACACCTCATAAATATTTGCGAAACAAATTCTGCATTATTTGCCCATTCTGACCACCTACAGATGCGCATGCATTGTGCATTCTTTTGACTTTCATTATACATGTACGGTGGATCTTGAGAAGGGGTTAAATTGATGAATTTGTATTTGACTACTATCAGACTGATCATCAGGGGCCAATTGTGTAGCAGGCAAATTTTGTAAACCTTGGGTACAGGTTAGGCGTTTCGAAACATAATTCTGTTTTTTTTATTAAATGTTGCGGTCTTCACAAGTTCTCTTCAAAGACGATGAATTACAATATTGAATTTATTGTGATTACCCAGTAGTTTTTTTTTTCATAAGAACTTGTTTACTTTTCAGGACAATAATATTAATTTACTGGATTTCCTTCACATGAAAGGGAATATCTTGCTTAGTTTAGATGCATTAAAATAAGAATAAAGCGAAAGAATGTGGAAATGGTATTTTGGAGGCACACATGATCAAATGCGTAAAGACAACAGACCTGCTCTTTATGATTTAGTACAGATTAATAAGTGTATTCAAGAGCCCTTTATGACATTTTGAAATTGAGAAATCTTTTGGAGAGTACAGGAAGAGCTCAATTTTCTGATCTGCTCCACGTATTGTAATTTGAAATGCCAGACTATTATCTTCAAGGACAGGTCCTTGTGGACCACCTGAAGTTTTCTCACTCAGTTTTACTTCATGAAATAATATACAGTCGTCTGTTTCCAATTTGTCTTACTGTTGTAAAAAGTTAAGTTTGTCTTTTTCTCTTTTTGTGTCTTGAATCTTGATGGCGAGATTGAAGGGTTTATTGTATTTGATCATCATGGTATATTGTCAGTGACAATATGATTAATTATGATAAATTGGATTCATTTTCCAGGACTCTTTACGTCTTTACCGACCAAAGTGGATTGCACGATATTACAATGTATCAAGTCCACAATATAAACCGATCATAAAATAAAAAAACAAACAACAAAAAAAACAAACAAGCAACAATTACCTAATATAAAGTTATCAGTACAGATTGTGTAGAGGTGGAAATTTTGTGCCATTCTTAACACTAATATGGAGCATCACTAGAGAATGATACAATATAAAGGCGACAGCAGTAAATTTATTGTAAACTTGATTCCAACCAGTAGCCCGATACTTGATGATGGATACAGTAATAGGCACTTAGCTTGGCAGTTAGTCACAAATGGTTACATAGTTACATAGTAGATGAGGTTGGATGAAGACATCAGTCCATCAAATCCAACCTATAACCCTACAATCCCTACAGTGTTAATCAAGGGGAAGGCAAAAAACCCCATGAGGGTCATGCCAATTGCCCCATTTCAGGGGGTAAAAATTCCTTCCCGATGGTATTTGCGAAGTCTCTTAACACACAGAGCTTAGTTGTAGCAGTTCTTACGCAGGCACTCAGCTCAGTGGTTGCAGTCTATAGTGGGATCACAGCTTAAAGGGGTTGTTTGACCTATTTTTTTTTTTAATTAACACAGATGGGGCCAATAACATAAAACGTATTATTCACCTCTCCCTGGTCCTCTCTTTCTAGTGTCGGCTTAACACATTGACGTCACTTTTCTGCCAGGTGACGGTTGAAGCCAATGACAATCCCCAAGGCCGATATAGGAAGGAATTATATAAAAAAAAAAGTCATAGCGACAAAATAATGACCTTTATTCACTTTTTTAATTCATTTACAAAAAAATAAATAAATAAATAAAAAATCCTAACATTATTCAATATTTATTCACAAGAATGATTTTCTCTTGGACTAAAATTTCAATAAATTTAAGAGGCAGATTACTAAAGGTAGAGATTACAAACAAACTCAACATATTTATAACATGGTGAAGAGTTCCACATAATTTCACAATATGATAACTAGAGATGAGCCAAGTGGTTTGGAACGACTTCAATTTCAAAAAAGTTTTAGGCTCAAGTCGAACCTAAAACTTATGGGGTTTGTCATTCCTCTCTTCAGGACCTCAGTAAAATAAATGAAGGCCCAGGGGAGCTTCTGCATCATAGCAAATAGTTATACTCATCTCTTTTGGCCATTTTTGAGGCATCCTATTCCAACCTGTGGTGTGCCCCATGTGACCAGTGAAGCCCAATCATAGACCTCAATGGTGACCCTGGGGTGCATGATGTCAGCCAGGGGGCAGAAGTTGGACTCTGGGGAACTAATGGATACCCAACAGATGCCCAGGAAAGTTGAAGTGAGGTGGATGTAACTGTTTGTTATGCTGTCACACCTTCCATGAGCCCCCACTTATACTCTGGGACCTGACGAGACCCCAGACTTTACCAATATCACTTCCATTTCTTGACTAATAAGTTTGGCCCAAAACAAACCTCAGTCATTCATCAAAATGGATCTGGTGAGCCTCGACAATGCTAAACCAAAGACTTGTAGGGTTGCTCTTCACCTCTTATGAGTAGCCCCACATGGAAACAAAGAAAATAAATAGAATATCACTTTATAAAGCTACTTAAAATTTGGTAACATATTTGGACATGTCCAGCCAAGAAGACAGGTAAGGTAGGAATCTGTAATTGTCCTTGAACGACTATCGAGCACATACAAGACACATATTGGATCCCAACTTACGTCCACCATTTTCAACGTCCATCTCCCCACATTCCATAAGTGACACAATTGTTATACAACAACAGAAATGTATTTAATGAAATGTTGTGTAATTTTGCTTTCAATAGTTGTTTTCTTCATGTACAATACCTGAAAGATGCTATAACATAAGCCCTGTACATAGTGCGCAGTGTTATGCACATTATATACAAGTGATAGATGCAATAAATATTCTGTCAGTTCAACTCATTACCATGAGAAAAGGTTGTTGTCAGGTTCAAGTTGTGATTCAGATGTGAAATAATCTCTCTATATTTAGAAGTATATAATGACATAATGGTTATGTTATGTTGTAAGTGATCTGCTATATCCATGCAAGGCTACTGTAAGAGCCGTCTATACACTTGTTTATGTTATAAATCTAGAAAGAAACTTGTATCGAAATTGTCCTTCTGTCTTGTAGTTTATGGATATTGTAAATCCTCAAGAAGAACATGTTCTTCTTTCTAATATACATAAAAGAGCACCAATAGAAACCTACAATGTCTGCTGGTTTATGTGTCATCATTCTGGGTGGGAATTGTAAGGTGTGAACGGTCGCTTTTCAAGGCTTGTTGTGAGATTGTGCTAAACCGGCGTCATTAGTTATGTAAACTGGAGCTCAGTTCAGACTGGTCATCTGTACATAGCGAGTTTTTCTTGCTTTTTTATGATGAATCCATTGGCTTTTACATGGAGTTGGGAAATAAATAGGTTAGGGTCACCTGAATCCAACAGTGCTTTCCCCATTGCAATCGCTGCCTCTGTTGTGGAGTTATCATCCTCTATATTAACCATAACATACAAATCCAACATAAAAACATGACTTGTTAGAACAGTTCCATCCATTAGACACACAATGGAGTCTGTGTGGCAGGACAGAGGATGTATATAGCGCTATATAAGGTTCAGTCTCTGCAGGCTCCAAGCACACTGCTCTACCATATGCATAAGCACTAAGCTGTTAGGGAGATCATTATACCTAAGCCTCAGACTGGCATCATTCCTAGAGAGTTCTAAAGATGTGTCCAAACTTTACCGATCTCCAGTTTAGTTAAGTAATTCAATTTCTCATGGTACCAACTCAAAACAATATTTCAACATGTGCCTTGAAAGATGTAAGTCTCACCCCCTCCACCCACCAAGGTCCACCAGGTGACCCTAAAGAGACACAGATAGGAAGATAGGAGAGTTAGCATATACCTTTGCGTTGACTTATAAAATCATGTTGCTTTTGGAAAAACTCAATTTCTCATACACATATACATCTAAATAGTGGCTAAGGGGACACCAGACTAGAAAAGTTTATAGGTGAGTAGGCCAGTCTATGAGGGGAGTAAAAAGTCACAAAAATAGGATTATATAAGGCCACAAACCGGTTTCGTCTAGTTAGATACCGTTGGGTTATAAGGGCACAAGAGGGCACTAGTCTATGAATGTTATATAGAAAAGAATATCTGGTCTATGGTCATTGCTATAGAAGTCTACAGTCATTGTTATAGAAGTCTACAGTCATTGTTATAGAAGTCTACCGTCATGGCCATAGAAGCAAATGAAGGTGGCTGTAGAATCCATCAACGTAATACATTTCTGGGTCTTCAGTGGAAGACATCATAGTGGTCTGGGCTGGGTAGAGAGAACAGCAGAGTAAATGTTACTTGGGAATCCTTACATAACTCCATTGTCTGCAATGGGCCTGAATAGGACTGATATCTTTTCCTAAATAAACTCTGTGATATTGTATCAGGCAATAACATAATTCTTTTTCTTCATTATTTTCTAATTAATATTATTAAAATAGAATAACTTTCTATAGCAGTAAATTAATTCACAAGGACGTATAAATTAGTTCAGATAAGCAGATTACATTACATTACAGTGAGATGAGTAACAAAGTGTTAGAATGTGAATATTTAGCGTTGGAAAAGTTTCAATGTCCTGGGGAATATAATTGTCTTTTTTTGCATACATATATATATTTTTTTTTTTTGAGTATTACTTGATTTTGATGTATAGACTTGATAAAAAGGTTTATAATTGTCTAGATGTATGCATGAATTAAACATAAAATGGCATGCTATCTTCATCTAAGTCAGAACAATTCAAAGTTTCATTTAACAGAAAATATCAAAAACCTCATATAGATATTAAAAAAGAGCAAGAAAAGATTTTTTCATTCTAATGTAAAGATTTAATTGCTTCAAATTGTAAAAGACAACTTACTGCTGAAAGTATTACTATGAGTTCATATACTTAGCTAATAGATACAGTTAGGGCCAGAAATATTTGGACAGTGACACAATTTTGGCGAGTTGGGCTCTGCATGCCACCACATTGGTTTTGAAATGAAACCTCTACAACAGAATTCAAGTGCAGATTGTAACGTTTAATTTGAAGGGTTGAACAAAAATATCTGATAGAAAATGTAGGAATTGTACACATTTCTTTACAAACACTCCACATTTTAGGAGCTCAAAAGTAATTGGACAAATAAACATAACCCAAACAAAATATATTTTTTTTCAATATTTTGTTGCGAATCCTTTGGAGGCAATCACTGCCTTAAGTCTGGAACCCATGGACATCACCAAACGCTGGGTTTCCTCCTTCTTAATGCTTTGCCAGGCCTTTACAGCCGCAGCCTTCAGGTCTTGCTTGTTTGTGGGTCTTTCCGCCTTAAGTCTGGATTTGAGCAAGTGAAATGCATGCTCAATTGGGTTAAGATCTGGTGATTGACTTGGCCATTGCAGAATGTTCCACTTTTTTGCACTCATGAACTCCTGGGTAGCTTTGGCTGGATGCTTGGGGTCATTGTCAATCTGTACTATGAAGCGCCGTCCGATCAACTTGGCAGCATTTGGCTGAATCTGGGCTGAAAGTATATCCCGGTACACTTCAGAATTCATCTGGCTACTCTTGTCTGCTGTTATGGCATCAATAAACACAAGTGACCCAGTGCCATTGAAAGCCATGCATGCCCATGCCATCACGTTGCCTCCACCATGTTTTACAGAGGATGTGCTGTGCCTTGGATCATGTGCCGTTCCCTTTCTTCTCCAAACTTTTTTCTTCCCATCATTCTGGTACAGGTTGATCTTTGTCTCATCTGTCCATAGAATACTTTTCCAGAACTGAGCTGGCTTCTTGAGGTGTTTTTCAGCAAATTTAACTCTGGCCTGTCTATTTTCGGAATTGATGAATGGTTTGCATCTAGATGTGAACCCTTTGTATTTACTTTCATGGAGTCTTCTCTTTACTGTTGACTTAGAGACAGATACACCTACTTCACTGAGAGTGTTCTGGACTTCAGTTGATGTTGTGAACGGGTTCTTCTTGACCAAAGAAAGTATGCGGCGATCATCCACCACTGTTGTCATCCGTGGACGCCCAGGCCTTTTTGAGTTCCCAAGCTCACCAGTCAATTCCTTTTTTCTTAGAATGTACCTGACTGTTGATTTTGCTACTCCAAGCATGTCTGCTATCTCTCTGATGGATTTTTTCTTTTTTTTCAGCCTCAGGATGTTCTGCTTCACCTCAATTTAAGAGTTCCTTTGACCGCATGTTGTCTGGTCACAGCAACAGCTTCCAAATGCAAAACCACACACCTGGAATCAACCCCAGACCTTTTAACTACTTCATTGATTACAGGTTTATGAGGGAGACGCCTTCAGAGTTAATTGCAGCCCTTAGAGTCCATTGTCCAATTACTTTTGGTCCCTTGAAAAAGAGGAGGCTATGCATTACAGAGCTATGATTCCTAAACCCTTTCTCCGATTTGGATGTGGAAACTCTCATATTGCAGCTGGGAGTGTGCACTTTCAGCCCATAATATATATATATATATATATATATATATATATATATATATATATATATATATATAATTGTATTTCTGAACATGTTTTAGTAAACAGCTAAAATAACAAAACTTGTGTCACTGTCCAAATATTTCTGGCCCTAACTGTACATATACAATACAATAAGATACATTGTTGCACAAGATCGATGTCCTGTCCTTGCCAGGGATCTGTAATAACGGCCATACAGTGGTTTTCCTTCCATCAGAGAATTGTATGAGCTACATTTTAGAAGACTGTATCCTCCTGTAACTCAGGATAATGATTAACCCCAATTAAACGAAAAAGTAACGCCTTAATTCCCCCCTAAAAATTCTATTATGACCTTATTAACACCAGTCTTCACAACCCCTAACCAGGTTCACTGCTCACATTTCTTCTGCTGATGGTCGAACATTTTTATCTACTTTCCGCAGCCTTCAAAACCTGCCCCATGGTCAACAATTCCTGTCTTTGTCCAGAGCCATTGTCGTGTCTCTGCCCCTGAAGTCTGCTCTGGGCAGAGGTTATACAGAATTTACGGCCCTATTACTCCAAGACCCTAATTTCCATTTTTTGTAAATCCACTTCTTTGACAAAAGATCCATTTGTAAATCTTTCCGAGCATTCTACGAGCCTATATATACAGTTTGTATACTACCGGTATTAGGGAGGTGGTGAACTCACTTTTAAACCTTTGTATCCTTTTGTGTGCTTTTTTTATTATTGCATTATATGGATTACTGGCTAGAAAACATTTTTCAAATAGGGTTTTATTAAAAATTATATTTGATTTTTTTTTTCTATGGCCTTCAATTGCTCTCATACAGTGCGAGCTGCTCTTTCCCCTTCTCTCAGAGATCCCTTGGGATACCTGCCAGGCAGTTTGTTCTGTGAGTGTTATCTCTGTTGTCCCAAGTACTCATAAATACTTATTGATACCGAAATCTTATCAAACTGATAAGAATCCATGTTATCACTTTGCAATAATTTGCACAGAACCATCATAATACACATACACCACCTGTGGCCCACATCTGGACTTGTCCAATTAAACAGACAGTTAAAAAGGTTGTCTAGACATTTTTTAACGTCTGGACAATCGGGGAAAAAAAAATCACACTCACCTGTCCCAGAGTTCCAGTCCTCCTGTTTCCCACGGGTCTTTTCCTGAGTTTGGCAGAAGATGCCGATTGGCCTCAGCAGTCCCATGTGGCAGGGACATCCGCCATGTGTCAGTATAGGAACGAGAAGACTGGACCACGTTGGGAGGCATCGGAGCACGATGGAAAGGTGAGTGACAAAAGTAAGAAATGTGACAACTCACCAATCTCTGCTGCCCCTTCTCAACACCTCCTGGGTCCCTTTTGGAAATTCTGCAGTGCCAAATACTTGGCTGAGGATCCCCAACGAGTGGTTGTCAGTTTCTGTATTGTGAGACCTGAAGAAGACTTGGGAACATTCCTGTGAGTATAGCTTCTTTCCTTTCTTCATGCCCCGTCCACCTTTGATTCTGGTGGCCGGCTCTTAGACTTACCAGGACCAAAAGGAGTTGCCTGAGTGATGATCTCATGTGCGGTGTGAATAACGTCTCATTGTCACTATTTTTCTGTGTTATCTGAATCCTCCCCGCTGATAATTCTGTATAATAGTTACAGTGGCTCCAAACATGAGCTTCACTTTAAGTAGTGAAAGTAGTCATTAGAGGTAATCATTTCCAACCTTTTCACTTACAATAAATACAATAAATGTTTATAAAGTTGAGCGAAGGACTAGTCAGCATTAGCATTTCATTTGTTTAAGTATAATAGCACATTCCATGTCCGCAGGAGGCTAATAATAATAACACATGCTAAATGATAGTTGTCAGGGATTTACACGTAATTAAAGGGAACTTGTTATTTATACACCCTGTTTATTTTACCTCACTGCTGCAAAATAATCTGCTTGTAAAACACACCGAATATGCGATGGAATTAGGACTGAACAAAACCATTGAAGAAACTGAGAAATGTTCTTATTGCCCATTGTTCAGTTATTGGCTTTGGAAAATGAAATCTATGGTGAATGGAAGATATGGAACTTCTGATAAAAATCACTTTCTTACCATTTGATATTTTGCAACTATTCACAAATTTTGCACATAAATTTAATTTCAGATTGAGTTTGTTTGGTCAATATTGAAGTGCTATTATTTTACTATGGGGTCTCTGTAGACCCTAGATTATACACAGTCCAGTCATATTAATGTGACCAGTGCCTACTTTTGATGCCAATGGCAGAAGACGCGTGCCATCAGCCATCTGGGTGCACTCATCATTGTGGAAGGCACGATGGATCAGCACCAGTATGCATCTATCCTTGCAGACCATGTTCACCCCTACATGTGAATTGTTTTTCCTCAGGATGATGGCATCTACCAGCAGGACAATGCGACGTGTCATAAAGCTCGCAGTGTACGTGCGTGGTTCAAGGAGCATCAGAAGGAGTTTACCGAACTCCCTTGGCCAGCAAATTCCCCGGACTTGAACCCAATGGAGAATCTGTGGGACCACCTCGATCGGGTTGTTCATGCCATTGATGCTCAACCGTGTAACCTAGCGCAGCTGGCCATGGCACTGGAGTCGGCATGGCTCAACATCCCAGTGACATCATCACAACATAATGCATAATGCGGGAACAACTATGGCTGTATAAGTCTTCACACACCTCAAAAGGTGGTCTGTCCCTAAGGATGGATGTTATCTCCATAATCTTGTGGATTTCAGGCAAATTAAAAGCCACATTCTATAAAAGTGGCGATGTAGCAAGGAATAGATGTGATATACGATTTATTGCACATCCAATTTATTTATATTTAAGATTATATTTAAAATTTAATGAAAATATTAGAGAAAAAAGGTGTCGGTGTCGGGGGGGGGGGGGGAGCAAACGTCCTGCAGGTGGAGGGTAGGCCTAAGATGGCGGCGGGCGGCTCCTGACGGAGAGTAGGCCTCAGGGTCTTGGGCTGTCCGCAAGTCGGGGGAGACAAAGAACACCCGCAACACGTTGACTGAGGTACGGGGGATACCTCCGGGTGTTCGGCAGCCCGTTATGACAGGGGATGGTGAGGGTATTCCCCTCTGTCTCGGTACCTGAAGCGTATTCTGACTTGTATTGGTTTCTGTTGCCATTAGCTTTAGTAAAGTTATGATCTATTGCTCACCTGCAACCTGTGTCTCTTGAGTTCATTAATGCATTCACCACCAATGGACTCAATGAGCTGAAGAATACTGGAGGAAATGCTCTGGGGGAAAACTGCCACCACCTGATGCCCTCCAGGTCCTCTCAACTCTACACCAACTCTGGAGCTGAACTGGAGGAGACAATAGAATGTAATGAGCCTCACTGACAACTACTACAAGTCCCATAATCCAAGTCCTTCCTATGGGTTGTTGCACCTACACCAACCTCACATCAACAATAAGTTTGTATTTGACATTCATCATGCTATGTGGATGTGAGGAGGACATCAAGGGCTTGACAAGAGAAAAGCTGCAAAAATTGTTATATGTGAGACGTAAGGAACACAACTCAATGCTCTCATTTATTTTATTTTATTTTTATGCAGATTGTGAGCCGCATCTAGGGATATATGATATAGGGAACACAATGTACATTTTTCCTATCAGTATGTCTTTCTAGAATGGGAGGAAATCCACACAAACACGGGGAGAACATAAAACTCCTTGCAGATGTTGTTCCTGGGGAGATTCGAATGCAGGACTCCAGCGCTGCAAGGCTACAATGCTAACCACTGAGCCACCATGTTGCCCCACTCTCATTTATTTTTTAAGGCTAAATTAAGTGCCCTACAATAACTGTTTTGTATCTGTATATTGTTTATATGGCCCGTATATGAGATAGCCTGCATACTGATAGAGATTGTCCAGTAGAGTAAATCGCACATATGTGTTCAGTGTGTTTAAGTAATTTTTGTTTACTTATTTTTTTACATGTATTCTAGGGAAAGGACATATTTTAAGCAAATATTTTTTTTTTCCAAAAACTTTTAAACTTTTTTTTTTTTTTTTGCCTCTTAGGGGGCTAGAACCAATCGTTAGATCACTTATATGCAATACTGTATTGCAGTCTATGGCAAAATCCATGTTTAGCGTTATCACAGGTAGCGCTCTATAGTAACGATCCTTCAGCAGGCTGCCATAGATATAGAAAGTCCTTGCCGCATCTGAGCCATTCTAATGGAGGGGAGACAAAGTGACGTCTCTTAGCTGTGGTGACATCTGACAAAAATATATAACACAATGCATTTGCCAATATTTCAGCAGTTAAAACCATACAAGTTTATGTTTCTGCAGTTTTGTGTGGCGCGCCTTGTTTAAGGTATTAGGTTTTAGCCACATTTGTCAAATGCTCTTTTCTTAACCACCTGCAATAACTTCTTCTTAAATTCGATCTTCAGTATTTACAGTTCAGAGTCCATGGAAATGCTTTGCCCCGGCTCACCACGTAGGTCACTGTATCTGCTAAATGTTCCTTTACAAGTCTGAAGAGACTACTTGGGAGCAGCCCTGGGCATCTTCACTAAAACGGATATCACATAATGAAATGTTTAACCTTTATATTGAGGTGAAGGTCTGTTTATGTGAGAACATCATTCCAAGTCTTTGATGTACACAGTGAGGAACAATATATTCTCATTTTTAGTTCAAAGAGACCTTTGAAAAATATTCAGTACAATGAAATTGTTGAATAATAGTTGGGTGGAATCACGAGAAACATTTCATATGTTTCTGAAACAAAGGAGATTGTACATTGGCAAATAAACCCATTAGGATTGTGCTATGAATGGGATTGGTGATAAGGGACTGATCTCTGGGGAAACCATTAGAACAAGGGTCCCGAGCAACCCATTCCTCCCGAGCAGGGGTCAAACATACGTGGAGTCAATATCTATTACGCTCATGAAAGCTGCTCATAGGTCATCCAAATGGAGCTGCAGAACACATCTATGGCTGCTACTTCATTCAGAGCCTTCGTTTTTGTGCGGTGAAGAGAAAAAAAACCTGTTCCTGAATATCTATGTAACGGTCTGGGTCTGGTTCGGAGTCTTAAGTTGCTACTACTTGGAAGGTGACTTACTTACAAGGCTGGTAATGTAGTCGGGGGAAGCTAGTGGTTGTTGCACAAGATGAGCGTCAGTGTTGGAGGAGAGGGCAATACCGTAGTCCGGAGCAATCCAAGTGGTCGATGCACAAGATGAACGTCAGTGTTGGAGGAGATGGCAAACCATAGTCAGGAGCAATCCAGTGGTCGATGCACAAGATGAACGTCAGTGTTGGAGGAGATGGCAATACCGTAGTCAGGAGCAAGCCAGTGGTCGATGCACAAGATGAACGTCAGTGTTGGAGGAGAGGGCAATACCGTAGTCAGGAGCAATCCAAATGGTCGATGCACAAGATGAACGCCAGTGTTGGAGGAGAGTGCAACAAGCCAGTGGTCGATGCACAAGATGAACGTCAGTGTTGGCAGCAGAGCAGGAGAGTCTCGCTAGATTACAGGCAGAGCTCAATAATCTCAGAATGCAGGAAGTGCAAGGCTGGGTTTATATAGGAAGTTCAATCAGAGAACAGGGTGGAGCAAACCAGAGAGGCAGGAACTGAAACTAGAGGTACCAGAAACTAGGCTCAGATTAGGTCCTGCACTTAGTTTTCCCATCTCAAAACTTAAAATGTTGTACTTATGGACAATCGCGAATGTCATTGGACAGAACTAGAGATGGAAAACCGGTTTGTAGTGGACAGGTTTGCAAAAGTTTTGGGTTCAACTCTCTTCTGATCCCATAGTGTAATAAGTGGAAGCCTAGCATGGTGCAGAAACACTATAAACACTTACACTCACCTTCCCTCATCTCTCATATGGTCCAAATTACTGTTGAGCTCTACTCATTGGCCTCAATGGTCCCACAGGGCCTGTAATATTACCCAGGAGGGACCATTCATTAGGGAGGCTAAACCGCCATGTTCTTCATTGTAACTGTATGAGAGCAGCCTGACTGATAATCTGCAGTCACTGTGACAGGAGTTTCTGCCCCACATATGAGGAGTATAATGTGGAACAGTCCATGAAGTTTCATTATATAGAAGCTTTGGTTCCTGTATAAGTGACACATAGATCCCTGTAGACTCAAACACCGAAAAGTGTCACCGGATTCGCACTGTCACCTCCCTAGTGTGATATGTAAAGACAGAAACATCAAAAATAGAAACAGATAAGAGAATTTCACATGGGAATGAATAACACATTACAGAGGGTCTAGCTATAATAATGAAACTAATGTCAGCGTTCCCCTAAACAACCGCGAATCTGAGAAGATCGAAATTCTAATTTGATTCCAGTTTGATCTTGTCTTGTTTCTCAGTACGCCATGATATCCTCCAATGGTGAGGGAAGGTGAAGTTGACTGTTCATTATTCTGCACCTCCCTTCACCTACTTGGTAACATAAAGCGGTGTCGTTTATTTATATGTAATCCTTAGAGTCAAAAAATTTGACATTTCGGTTCATTAAGAACCTTCATTAGACAAATCAGATTGCCAAAAGAAAGATAAGAAAAGACTAAGCGTTTGTAGGTAACGGTGGATCGGGCTGCCTCTTTTTTTTTCCTGTAATCTCTATGTTGAGGCCTTCTCCTACTTTTGTCTCCTCTGACCAGAGAACATTCTTCCAGAACGGTTTTGGCTTTCTCAGGTAAGTTTTGGCAAACTCCAGCCTGGCTTATGTCTGTGGGTAAGAAGTGGGGTCTTCCTGGGTCTCCTCCCATACAGTCCCTTCTCATGCTGACGCTGGATAGTACGGGGTGACACTGTTGTACCCTCGGACTGCAGGGCAGCTTGGACTTGTTTGGATGTTGGTCGAGGTTCTTTATCCGCCATCCGCACAATCTTGCGGTGATATCTCTGGTCAATGTTTCTTTTGCGTCCACATCTAGGGAGGTTAGCCGTAGTGCCATGGGCTTTACACTTCTGGATGACACTGCGCACGGTAGACACAGGAACATTCCGGTCTTTGGAGATGGACTTGTAGCCTTGAGATTGCTCATGCTTCCTCACAATTTTGCTTCTCAACTCCTCAGACAGTTCTTTGGTCTTCTTTCTTTTCTCCATGCTCAATGTGGTCACACAAGGACACAGGACAGAGGTGGAGTCAACTTTAATCCATTTCAACTGGCGGTAAGTGTGATTTAGTTATTGCCACCACCTGTTAGGTGCTTCAGGTAAGTAACAGGTGCTGTTAATTACACAAATTAGAGAAAAGGAAAATGTTTGTTTTGGTACCGTGTTAGCCAGTGGTTATAAAATATAAAAAACAAAAAAAACTTTGCAAGTCTTCAGTAGGTGATACCTTTTTTAATGGCTAACTCATAATGATGACAGAATATGACGTTTCGAAGCTTTCCTCTGAGCTTCTTCTTCAGATATAACTAAAAAACACTCTGTAGAGGCTGCATATTTATAACTGGACACAGGGCTAGAATTACAGGAGGGAGGGGGGAAGAGGCTTATTACTATATACTTATAACAACAAACAATCAATTGCCAGATCCCCCAGTTCTTATCTTAATGGCTGTCTTAATGATGTGTATAAAAAGACATAAACCCACGTGAGATGTTCATCCCATTATCCAACGTCTGGAATAGGGTCATGGCCTTGTACTCATAAATCAGTCGCTGTTTTCTTGATTTAAAGTTCCCTTTTAAGATCAAGATTTTCATGTCATTGATGATGTTGTGATCTTCCTGGCAAAAATGATTTGGCACGGGAAGATCAGTTCTCTGTTGTTTGATTGTATGGCGATGTGAATTAATTCTCATTCTGAGTTTCTGACCAGTCTCTCCAACATACAGATTTTCAGTGGAACATTTGGTGCAAATGATCAAATACACCACATTAGGTGTGTTACAGGTGAACGTACCGGGGATTTTATATTCCCTGTTAGAGTTTGGTATCTCTATCCTGTCAGTGGTCAGTATCATCATTAAGACAGCCATTAAGGTAAGAACTGGGGGATCTGGCAATTGATTGTTTGTTGTTATAAGTATATAGTAATAAGCCTCTCCCCCCCTCCCTCCTGTAATTCTAGCCCTGTGTCCTGTTGTACATAAATATGCAGCCTCTACAGAGTGTTTTTTAGTTATATCTGAAGAAGAAGCTCAGAGGAAAGCTTCGAAACGTCATATTCTGTCATCATTATGAGTTAGCCATTAAAAAAGGTATCACCTACTGAAGACTTGCAAAGTTTTTTTTGTTTTTTATATTTTACAAATTAGAGAAGCATCACATGATTTTTCAAACAGTGCCAATACTTTTGTCCACCCCCTGTTTTATGTTTGGTGTGGAATTATATCCAATTTGGCTTTTTGACAATTCTTTTTGTGGTTCTCCATTGAAGACAAATTAAATGAAGATAATACCAAAGAATGTGTGATTGCAATCATTTTCTGGAAGAACACGAGTATTATCTGACAGAATTGCAGGGGTGCCAATACTTTTGGCCACCACTGTACTGTATATACACACACACATATTATGTATCCAGATTGGTTCTGTAATCCTCACTCTGTTTCCTTGGTTACCATTGTTCTTGAACTCAGAGCTTACATACTAGCAAATTTGTTAAGCTGTAAACTACATTTATTTTGCTATTAAAATACAGTTTTAATTGTTCTTACTTAGGTATTAGTTATTTTTTTGGAAAAAAAATGACAGACAAAAATACAACAATGTGTCAAGTATATATAATTTATGTAGTTCTTAAAGTGGTTGCTTGTGATTCCTAATTATTTAGCCAAGAATAGGGAATAAGATGGCATGAAATAAAAAAAAATCTATTCACTCCTTACATTCCCCATCGCCCCAGTGGCCCCCGATGTTCTCTGCTTTAATTCCTCAGCAAATCCTACTGCAACCAAATGACTTGTGCCGCAAATGACTGCTGAGACTACATGTGCTATACAGCAGGTCATCACAGCATGGTACGTTAACAACCCCAATGGGGAACATCCCTTTCCTTTAAAGGGGTTCTCTCACAAGAGAAGTTATCCCTTAACTTGTGGATCAGTAGGGATTCTGACCTCAATTGCTCCCCATTTTCAATGGAGTGGTTATTGAGCAGCATGCACACCTGTCTGTTGGAGATAGCCAAATTGCGGTGCCCGGTTATGAACTGAATGCAGTGGTGCACTTTGGTTGGATCTGCAGATGAAAACTCCTTCACATCTTAAATGGTCATTAACCTTTCAGACAGACTAGAGATGAGCGAGTAGTACTCGATCGAGTAGGTATTCAATCAAATTCTACGGTATTCGAAATACACATACTCGATCGAGTACCACTTGCTATTCGAATGTAAAAGTTCGATGCAGAGCCAGCAATGATTGGCCGAATGCTATACAGTCGGCCAATCAACGCTGGTTCTTCTCCTACCTTTAGAAGTCTGCAGCTTCCCCACGGCGTCTTCCGGCTCTGAATTCACTCTGCCAGGCATCGGCTGCGCACGTCCGCTTGTAGTGCGGGCATGTGCAGTCGGCTCTGCCCAGGCCCGATGCCTGGCAGAGTGAATTCAGAGCTGAAAGATGCTGCGGGGACACTGCATGGAGAAGACTTCTCGGAGGATCCAGCCCGACCCTCACTCGTGGACTTGGTAAGTTCAGTTTGATCGAATGTTGCCTACCCCTGAAACGAGCATTTTCCCCTCATAGACTATAATAGGGTTCGATATTCGATTAGAGTAGTCGAATATTGAGGGGTTACTCGAAACGAATATCAAATCTCGAACATTTTACTGTTCGCTCATCTCTAAAGAAGACCCTTCATGATTTGGGCACAGGCGGTTTTTCATATACAGCTGAATTCAGCGCACTGTCGGCTTTCAAGATCTGTGCCCCAGGTGAAGAGCTATCGCTGCCTGTACCATAGCTCTTCACAGTCAGAAGGGTGTTCCTGACAGTCTGTCAGGAACGTCCTTCTTCACAGCAGCGCCTATAGTGCTATACTGTGAGACCGGGGAGGAACGCCTCTCCAGTACTCATCCATAGATGAGTACTATCAGGAGGGTAGGTAGACGTTCCTCCCTGGTCTCACAGTACAGTGTCATAGATGCTGCTGTGAAGAAGGACATTCCTAGACTGTCACCAATAGCTCTTTACCTGGGGCTCAGATCATGAAATGAATTCAGCGCACTGTCGGCTTTCCAGCGGTCTATAAAACCGCCTGTGGCCCAACTCATGAAAGGTCCTCATTAATAGAGGATGTGATTCTGGACCAAAATGTAAAGCACTTTAATTAAAAATGCAGCTGCATTCTGCCTGAAAAGCTTCTGTAAAGTTCTTACCTCTAGTATGTCTCCCTTCTAGCTACTTTGTAGTTCACTCCCTGTTATTACGGAGTTCCTGTCCATAGATACCATTAAAAAACAAGATGTCTTTACAGTGAGTGTAAGGAGCAGAGATTCGTCTCTTCACACAGTGAATGCAGAGGAGATGGGTTGTTTTCCATACAGCCTACACACGTCTGCAAACTGCTCTGTGCACTGGACTGAACATTCTGGACATCTCACAGCTTACTTTTCAGGTACCTTTTAATAAACATAGTTATATAACCAATAGCAATAGAGAAAAAAAGCAATAGGCAGAATTTACAGAAATATCATATAGCCATATCCCAAATCCAATTGCTGACCAGCATAGTATAGGCACTATGATAATTATGATAAATGGTCAGTAACTTTAGAAAATACAGTCTAATTTTATAGAACATGTGAACCAATACGTAATGCACTTTATTTAACATAACGGAATCTTTCTGCCTGAAAAACCTAAACCTCTTTGCTAATTTTATGGTCATCAGGGCAAGTCTTTAGAAATCAAGAATCTCAAGAAGGAACACAATAAGTGGAGGGGGGAGGAGTTACATTTTCTTTTCCAGGGGTCTTTTATAGAAGCAGGATAACCTTGATGTGTCTCGTGTCCCTGGATCTCCTGTATTATGTTCACTTGGGCTTTTCTTACCTATTTGTTGTCTTCGATTTTAGAGTTGCCTTCGGCAGGACATTTTTTACTTAAATCTCGTTTTATTAATACAAAGCAATTACATTGATGACAGTGAGCTCAATCCAGTAAAGAAATTATACAAAGGTCAAACCTGGCTGAGCATTTTGGATGTAACAGCAGAAGTTTCTACAGGTTTCTGAGTATAAGGAGAGGTTTTATGGTTTAGATCTACAAAGACTCGTAGGAAGGACGGGAAGTTTGCTGGTATATACATTGTAGCTGCCTCAGAGAGAAATGCAAATGTCTTATAATGATAACAGATCTATAAGAAGCAGAGAAACAAATACAACCGCGAATAAAGTCTAAGCAATTGAATATTTTTTCCAGGAAGATCCTGCAGATCTTTCAAATTTTTTTTTATTAAAAACTTAGACAACCTTTAATGGAAGTTCCCACTATCCTTTGATTTCATGAATCTTCTGTCAAATCACTGATGCATATGACAGTATAATTATGTTGTCTGAATGGAACCTATAAAACCGCTATAACACATGAAAGTTGCAGTCTTGTTTAACCCCTTTGGGCTTAAGGAATCCAATGTAAAAATTTATTAAACTTCCTTTTGGATGAAATATCTTTGATTTGTTCCTCAGCAGCTAAAGACCTATTAATACGTTGGCTCTCATTAATAAACTGGCAGGATGCCAAGCTTTCCAAATCATTATATCAGTCGTTAGATCAGTGGCATAACTAGGAACTTTTGACATGGCTCCCCCCCCCCCCCCCGACTGATGCCTGCCGAAGACCCCGACCAACCCCCCCCCCCCGCATTCCTGCACTCTCCATTATTCCCCATAGTGACCCCCTTCACACTGTATTATGCCCCACTGGGGACACCCATGAACAATTATAATATTCTGGGGTCTTTTCAGACCAGAGAGTATAATAATCGGAGACCAAGGGGAATATAGCAACATAAAAAACACTGTGACTTACCTATCCCCGGCTCCACTGCACTCCTCGGTGGTGTTGGCCGTCTTCAATGACATCTGGGATGTCACATGACCCGGGACGCAGGCCCCAGTCATGTGACATCTGGGAGAGTCACAGAAGTAGGCCCAAAGTCTACTTAGAAGACCTTCTGGAGCTCTGGACTGAATGTGGACCTAAGGGCGACATACGCAGTCAAGATGAGTCAAGGTAAGTAACACAGTTTTTTATGTTACCTTACCTCCCCTGGACCTCTGATCATTATACTTGGGGGTCTGAAAAGACCTCTGAGTATAATAATGATGCTTGTTGGGCCCGCGGTGTCACTTACCGATCCCGGCCACTGCCAGGATCGGTAAGTAAATAGGAGTAACTCCAGCCGGTAACGGCCGATTAAGAAAAGAAAATAATCACAGCAAAGGGGGTTCACTTTGTCCGAACATGGGATGAAACAAATCTTGTGAGGGTCACCCATCTTTATTCAGAACCATTTACTATCTATATCTATATCCATAAAGCTACAATATAATCTCAGTTACAAAGTGTCCAGTTTATAATGGTCGGCCCAGAATCCGTTAATAATGTAACGTGCACATAAAATCCAGGACTCCGGCAGGTCTTGTAAAAATTTCAATCAGCTTTATTTACGTTCAGGATAAAAACATCACGATGCAAAATGTTGAAGTATTTGGACTGAACACGGTCTTAGTTATAACACAAGGACTGTGAACACTCAAAGCAAATCACCATGTTACGTTACGATGCAATGTTTTTAACCTTAACATAAATTAAGCTGATTGAGATTTTTTTTTAGGAGACCTTCTGGAGCTGTGGACTGAATGTGGACCTAAGGGCGACCTACACAGTCAAGATGAGCTGATTCTCTACCATTACCTGCAACATTGTAACTCCAGGGTGGACGGTTATGGAATTTAATTACCAGTGTCGTCTTGTATGTTTTTCCATTTTACTGCAGAAAACATCTATTTGTTTTAGTCTTTTATCTTATACCTTGTGATACGCGCTGGATTTAATCTCAAGTTCATTCTGACTATGTTTGATCTATATTATATTCTATTTTTATAGTAAATGAGTTTGTTGTTGATTTGTTTCTTTGACATGAAAGAAAGCTCAATAATTAGAACGATGTTTCTTCATGGCACAGTAAACATTTTAACATAATCTTTCGCTGGTCTTAAAAATTTGTACTTAATGAGAAAAAAAACTTTCACTACGTAAGATATACATTTATATTTACTTTCTTTGTTTAGTTTTTATTCATTTTGGATCAAAAAACAGACTCAGATACAAAATGTCATGAAGATATCAGTATGACTAAAGTTTTATCAAATGGACGTCCAAATAACCACCAAAAGCAATGAGTGTGTGAATGGAATCCTATTCTTTTGTAATGTTCTTTGTATTGTATTGTATTCATTTTTTTTTTCTTTCAAATTTTAACTAAGATCTGTTATTTTCGTTGACCTTTTTGTATAAATATGACAAGGATGCCTATTTTATTTTCTGCAGGCAATAGTATTGGGCTTTTTAGGTTATAGATATTGATGGCCTATGCTTAGGAAAGGTCATCACTATCAGAAGGTGGGGTCCATGGACTAGAGAAGAGCAAATGTTTCAAAAATTTGATTCGGCAGCTTCGTCGAATTTTCAGATTTGATTTGATTAACTGATTAATTTGCAGCGAATTGTGTTTAAAAAAACAGCTACTTCCTGGCTGCAGAGAGCCTGTATAGTGGTGCAGAACATGGTGCCTTGCAATGGTTTTTAGTGATGTCCCACCAGGGGACCTGACTCAGAGATGCACTGATTAGAGATGAGTGAACAGTAAAATGTTTGAGATTCGATATTCGTTTCCAGTAGCCCCTCAATATTCGACTACTCGAATCAAATATCGAACCCTATCATAGTCTATGGGGGGAAAATGCTCGTTTCAGGGGTAGACAACATTCAATCAAATTATACTTACCAAGTCCACGAGTGAGGGTCGGACTGGATCCTCCGAGAAGTCTTCTCCGTGCAGCGTCCCCGCGGCATCTTCTGGCTGTGAATTCACTCGGCCAGGCATCGGGCCTGGGCAGAGCCGACTGCACATGCCTGCACTACAAGCGGACATGCGAAGTTGGCTCTGCCCAGGCCCAATGCCTGGCAGAGTGAATTCAGAGTTGGAAGACGCTGCGGGAAGCTGCACGGAGAAGACTTCTAAAAGTAGGAGAAGAACCAGCGCTGATTGGCCGACTGTATAGCATTCGGCCAATCAATGCTAGTTCTGCATCAAACTTTTCCATTCGAATAGCGAGTGGTACTCGATCGAGTATGAGTATTTCGAATATCGTAATATTCGATCGAATATCTACTCGATCGAGTGCTACTCACTCATCTCTGGCACTGATCACTAATGCAGCCCTATAGATTGCAATGCACGTGTATTGCAGTCTATAGAGGAAGTCAGCCTGTGCAGACACATAGGCTGACTTCTTCACTACAACGCAAGATCAACCAGGTACTGGGGGCTATTAGCAGCCCTGGGTCACTGACCAGACCCCAGGCTGCAGAGGATGTATATCAGCACCCCCTAATCTCACTATGGGGTGCCTATGGAGACATGTAGCATGGCGGAACCCCTTGGATGCCACAGTCATGACCATGGAATTTCAGGGGTTAAATCCCGTGATTGGAGCTGTGCTCTGACTGGGCATTACAGAGCGGGGTGTTAGCTGTCCGTTACAGCTAACACCTGCTCCCAATGCCATGGGCAGTCATGAAGCGATTAAAGGGCTGTGACATCACAGGACTGGTTGCTGAAAGGCTGCATGCATGGCATGGTGGGTGATCCCACGATCCCAGAATTCCTTGCCCTATGTCCTTAGGAGCAGCAGCCATTTTTACAAAAAATGCGATTCGTTACCACAAAGCGTGAAGAAATCTGAGTTCGATGAAATGGAACATTTCCTGAAATTCAGATCAAATTCTACTTTGGCATCTTTGATTCGCTCATCTCTACCGATGACTGTCACCCCCATGATCAGCTTTGCTCATTAGCCCTAATACAGGGAGCAGGACCAGACGCTCAGCTCCATTCTCCGTCTAGTTATATTTCCTAGCTATTGCAGACAGGTCCTATTCAATGTGATCTTAGTTGGAGTAACCCAGCACAGCCAATACAGAGAACAGAGTTGATCTTCCCTTCTGACTCTGGTGTATGGATAGGTCATCAACACCCATCTCGGAAAACCATTTTGGATGGACCTTTAATTTATTAAGTAAACGTTGCTAATCGCTTTAACTTGATTTGGTTCCATGGATCTCAATGGCTTTTGTTTTAGTTATCACATTGCAGCAAGTCATCATTTGCAACATATAGATTTCAGACACATTTCTAACTTTTGGAAACACTCTTTTCACCTACATTAAATGTGGTGCGGACCAGACTTAGAGATGTTTTTATTACACAACTATTGACAAAAAGATTCCCTTTTCCTCCAATTAAGTTTGTAATTTTTCTATTCCCATGAAACGAATTTGTGCTCAGAGCAGCAATTTATTCTGAAAAGGTAATATATCACATCTGTTACATTGTTATAAATACCAATAAAGAAATACTGTAGGAGGGGGGAACGGAGATATATATAACAAAGATCACAAAGTTTTATTCTTTTTTTGTGTTTTTTTTCTAACTTTTCTAATATATAGGATTTCCATAATATTCTATTTAATACATTTCATTTTAAAACCAAAAATAACCTCATATGTAAAAGAGAAAGTAGCCAGAAAGCGACTATGGAAGCTTTACTAAAGAAAACGCCTGGAATTCATGAATACATCTACGCCAGTTTTCTGGAGTCGATATGTGAAAATGTGTTACGTCTTTGGTGCAGGTTCCTCGCTTGCACCAAAGATGTGACTAGATATCACTGACGGGCGCTTTACTCTGTATTGTACATATCACAGATAGAGTAAATAAAACATAACCTTTAATTAGTGTCTATTAAAATAAAGAAAAACCCTATGGGTATTACAACATGGGATAGATCTGAACAGGCTCAGAATGATGTAATCCAAGCCTATTAATATATGTATCCCATATAATCTATAGTCATCAGACTGGTCTCATATGACTAATGTCACTATTGTTTATAAATATCACCTGATATAAAGGTGACATGCATGGAAAGGTAAAAGTTTCTTCCCCAAATAGGCAGTAGATTGACCGTGCCTGTTTATATTGGCATAAATATCCCCATACACACACTTCAGCATATATGTATCTATGGGCTGAGAATACGCCAATGAATAAGCCAATGTTGATAGTATCTAGGGGAAAAGAAGGATGTAGCCAATAATGATGTATTAGCAGACGTGGATAAATCAGCAGGTTTAGTCTATAGTCTATATGTGAATAGGATACTTCTCTTCTGCTGACTTACACCAATTTTGACAAACTAAAATCAGATCCAAAATTTCTTTTGATGTTTGTGTTGGGTTTATTAATATTGGATGTATATGGCTTTAAGCAGTTGTGAAATAAAGAACATTTATACCCTCAGTGGATAAGGATAATGCATAGGTGTCAGGAAGCTGGGAACTGACTGTCAGGAACCCCAGCGAGGATCGAAATCCCCCACACCTCCTCTTTGCCAATGGCACACTAGTGCACTTGCATGACCGGTGCTCCATTCACTGCTATGGGGATGCCAATGATTACAGACCCAGAAACCCCATAGCAGTGAATGAAGCACTGACCATGCAAGCAAACTGGTGCAACATTCACAAGGAGGAGGCATTGGAGACTTTCCGAGGATAGGTGCCCTCTATAGTACAAACCCTTTATTCTGCTCACATTCGCCATAAAATACAGATGAGTCCAATCTTAGTCCAGTCTTAGCCCAGCTACAATTTGGTTAAGGTCTCCCATTTCTCAAGGCAGCCATATCACAACATGATACCGAAACCCTAGTCAGCCTGCAGATTACAAAAGAAACAATGTTGTCTTGAAAAGTTGGTGCCACTGAGTCACATGTATCTGAATGTATCCAGAGGAAAGGTACAGAAGGATTTATCTGTATTATATTATCAAGCAGTTGTATCCTGTAACTCACCTATATCAGGATCTTATCTCCTTATTATGTGATTAAGTAAATCTGTCATATCATGTAATAGGATTTCTGAACTAATTTAACTGATTTATTAAAAAATTTTAGCGCCAATGATAATAACTAGAGATGAGCGAACACTAAAATGTTCGAGGTTCGAAATTCGATTCGAACAGCCGCTCACTGTTCGAGTGTTCGAATGGGTTTCGAACCCCATTATAGTCTATGGGGAACATAAACTCGTTAAGGGGGAAACCCAAATTCGTGTCTGGAGGGTCACCAAGTCCACTATGACACCACAGGAAATGATACCAACACCCTGGAATGACACTGGGACAGCAGGGGAAGCATGTCTGGGGGCATAAAAGTCACTTTATTTCATGGAAATCCCTGTCAGTTTGCGATTTTCGCAAGCTAACTTTTCCCCATAGAAATGCATTGGCCAGTGCTGATTGGCCAGAGTACGGAACTCGACCAATCAGCGCTGGCTCTGCTGGAGGAGGCGGAGTCTAAGATAGCTCCACACCAGTCTCCATTCAGGTCCGACCTTAGACTCCGCCTCCTCCGGCAGAGCCAGCGCTGATTGGCCGAAGGCTGGCCAATGCATTCCTATGCGAATGCAGACTTAGCAGTGCTGAGTCAGTTTTGCTCAACTACACATCTGATGCACACTCGGCACTGCTACATCAGATGTAGCAATCTGATGTAGCAGAGCCGAGGGTGCACTAGAACCCCTGTGCAAACTCAGTTCACGCTAATAGAATGCATTGGCCAGCGCTGATTGGCCAATGCATTCTATTAGCCCGATGAAGTAGAGCTGAATGTGTGTGCTAAGCACACACATTCAGCACTGCTTCATCAAGCCAATACAATGCATTAGCCAGTGCTGATTGGCCAGAGTACGGAATTCGGCCAATCAGCGCTGGCTCTGCCGGAGGAGGCGGAGTCTAAGGTCGGACCTGAATGGAGACTGGTGTGGAGCGATCTTAGACTCCGCCTCCTCCAGCAGAGCCAGCGCTGATTGGTCGAGTTCCGTACTCTGGCCAATCAGCGCTGGCCAATGCATTCTATTAGCCCGATGAAGTAGAGCTGAATGTGTGTGCTTAGCACACACATTCAGCTCTACTTCATCAGGCTAATAGAATACATTGGCCAATCAGCGCTGGCCAATGCATTCTATTAGCTTGATGAAGCAGAGTGTGCACAAGGGTTCAAGCGCACCCTCGGCTCTGATGTAGCAGAGCTGAGGGTGCACAAGGGTTCAAGTGCACCCTCGGCTCTCCTACATCAGAGCCGAGGGTGCGCTTGAACCCTTGTGCAGCCTCGGCTCTGCTACATCAGAGCCGAGGGTGCGCTTGAACCCTTGTGCACACTCTGCTTCATCAAGCTAATAGAATGCATTGGCCAGCACTGATTGGCCAGAGTACGGAATTCGGCCAATCAGCGCTGGCCAATGCATCCCTATGGGAAAAAGTTTATCTCACAAAAATCACAATTACACACCCGATAGAGCCCCAAAAAGTTATTTTTAATAACATTCCCCCCTAAATAAAGGTTATCCCTAGCTATCCCTGCCTGTACAGCTATCCCTGTCTCATAGTCACAAAGTTCACATTCTCATATGACCCGGATTTGAAATCCACTATTCGTCTAAAATGGAGGTCACCTGATTTCGGCAGCCAATGACTTTTTCCAATTTTTTTCAATGCCCCCGGTGTCGTAGTTCCTGTCCCACCTCCCCTGCGCTGTTATTGGTGCAAAAAAGGCGCCAGGGAAGGTGGGAGGGGAATCGAATTTTGGCGCACTTTACCACGCGGTGTTCGATTCGATTCGAACATGGCGAACACCCTGATATCCGATCGAACATGTGTTCGATAGAACACTGTTCGCTCATCTCTAATAATAACGTCTAATTTAATTTCAGGTTCAGTTTCAATTAATAATATATTAATGACAATCTTTCCAAGCTATGGTATTATTCCTGATGGGACTTTAGGCAGATACTGGATCTATTCAATATCATTGTGTTTAAGGTGCAGGAATTGTATTTGCAATTTAATATAGAAAATATTTTATACCTTTGCATTTAGGATTAGAGATGAGCGAGTAGTACTCGATCGAGTAGGTATTCGATCGAATACTACGGTATTTGAAATACTCGCACTCGATCAAATGCCACTCGCTGTTCGAATGGAAAAGTTCGATGCAGAACCAGCACTGATTGGCCGAATGCTATACAGTCAGCCAATCAATGCTGGTTCTTCTCCTTTAGAAGTCTTGTCCATGCAGCTTCCCCGCGGCGTCTTCCGGCTCTGAATTCACTCTGCCAGGCATCGGGCCTGGGCGGAGCCGACTGCGCATGTCCACTTGTAGTGCAGACATGCACAGTCGGCTCTGCCCAGGCCCGATGCCTGGCAGAGTGAATTCAGAGCTGGAAGACGCCGCGGGGACGCTGCACGGAGAAGACTGCTCAGAGGATCCAGCCCGACCCTCACTCGCGGACTTGGTAAGTATAATTTGTTCGAACGTTGCCTACCCCTGAAACAAGCATTTTCACCCCATAGACTATAATAGGGGTCGATATTCGATTTGAGTAGTCAAATATTGAGGGGCTACTCGAAACGAATATCGAACCTCGAACATTTTACTGTTCGCTCATCTCTATTTAGGATTGGTCTTTTGTACATTGTTGCTATTTTAGTTGTTTCTATTAATGTTATTGTGTAATTTAATGAATTAGATCTTAATTTAGTGCTTTAAAAAAAAAATTCTGTTAGAAACACAAGTTGTTGTTTTTTTTCTGTACCAATGGTCGCTTACTGGGCCATACTGGTATAGTAGACAGAAGTGGAACAGTGTCAGGGACCAGGGGGGTAGCAATGGGTTTAAGAGTGAATATTCAAATCTCATGAATACTTGCAATTTCTATAGATCAAAGTTGTTTGTTTGGTCGAAAGGAAAGTGCTATTTTTATATTTGAGGTCTCTCCAGACCCTGGACTATAATAATTGGAGGCCCAGGGACGGTGCAGGCAAAATGAGAAACACTGATACTCACCTGTCCTGGGCATCCGGTCTTCTTTCCGAGACTCTGGTATTTACCCACCGTCTTGTTGTCTTTGCAGGCATCTTTTTCAATGTCACACACCCCAGGGGTCACTGATGAGCTTTAGCCTCAGTAGTTACATGGGGTGAATAAATATCATGAACCTGACATTTTATGGAAAATTTGTAACAAACCCATCTTATTCTAAACTGTTTCACTTATGTAGGAATAGAATTAAAAACAGGGCGTGCTCTATAGGGTATGTGCTAAAGAGTTAGGACAACGGGATGTGATGAACGTTCACCTTCGTAGGTTGGCCAAGGATAGCGGCACAATGCTATGGATTCTATGGGAATAGTAATATATTTCTTGCCTTGAAGTTAAAGTCCAAGTACTATATTACAGTATGTAAAATATCATATGCATAATACATCATAGGGGAGACCAACCCATATACAAGAAAAATTTAAAGCTGTAGACTCACCAGTACATACGAGTCCCAAGGTGTGCACGATCACATAGATCCCGAGTCCGAGAGGGTCTGGCTTTCAGTCTGAACAATATAATAAAGTTGATCCGCAACGTCCACGGCTCGTTTTTTAATAAAAATTAACTTTTAATGGTTCGTTTAAAAACATATCAGCAGACAAAAAAGAAAAACATACTTCACGAACAGACAAAGACAAAAAAGAAAAAATCACATGCCCATGGCAATAAAAAACGCCAACGCGTTTCGAGGCAGAAACCTCTTATTCATGGCATAGACTTTACACAAATGCTGCTGTTCTCCATATATACCATTATGTTAATTGGGATCACCTGTGTGGTACCCCGTGACCTCCGTAACTTATACTAAAATATATACGATTCATTTATATCACATTAGTAATAAAAACCATACAAAATAAATAATAAATAATAAATATGTATATTTCACCTCTTCCACCAGTGTCCATATACTATATATTTCATATTATATCAGCTATGACGTTTCAGCGCGTAACCTTGACAACCCAGGAAACTTAAACAATCTATCCAGTGAGCTTACCTTTTCTTTTAAAAGGGATGAAAGTATCTTATCTATACTCCTATCTTCAGTATGCCTCATATCCCTTTAAATAGTACCAATGCGTATACATAATCCTCCCTCTCCACCTTCTGAATTTTGATACAACATGTTCCGGAGTAAAGGTACACATACACAAGGATCACATGACAAGTTATAGACCACTCCCTCCAGAAGGTAGGAGGGATATCAAGCTCCACCTTCTGAGCTAAAAAAGAAGGGAGGTAATGGGTATATAGAAATACAGAAAGGAGTGAGAAAAAGGTAGACATAGAAGGAAGAGTGTCATAGAATATACAGAATATGCACCTATTTTAATATATATATACGTCAAGTCTGTCCTGATGTTAAGACCGTTGGGTATCCTTGAATTAAATTTCCAAATATAGAAGGCTTCACGATGTAATAATCTTTCTTTTAAATTGCCTCCTCTTACTGATGGTTTCACCCATTCTATAGAATGGGTGAAACCATCAGTAAGAGGAGGCAATTTAAAATAATAGAATGGGTGAAACCATCAGTAAGAGGAGGCAATTTAAAAGAAAGATTATTACATCGTGAAGCCTTCTATATTTGGAAATTTAATTCAAGGATACCCAACGGTCTTAACATCAGGACAGACTTGACGTATATATATTAAAATAGGTGCATATTCTGTATATTCTATGACACTCTTCCTTCTATGTCTACCTTTTTCTCACTCCTTTCTGTATTTCTATATACCCATTACCTCCCTTCTTTTTTTAGCTCAGAAGGTGGAGCTTGATATCCCTCCTACCTTCTGGAGGGAGTGGTCTATAACTTGTCATGTGATCCTTGTGTATGTGTACCTTTACTCCGGAACATGTTGTATCAAAATTCAGAAGGTGGAGAGGGAGGATTATGTATACGCATTGGTACTATTTAAAGGGATATGAGGCATACTGAAGATAGGAGTATAGATAAGATACTTTCATCCCTTTTAAAAGAAAAGGTAAGCTCACTGGATAGATTGTTTAAGTTTCCTGGGTTGTCAAGGTTACGCGCTGAAACGTCATAACTGATATAATATGAAATATATAGTATATGGACACTGGTGGAAGAGGTGAAATATACATATTTATTATTTATTATTTATTTTGTATGGTTTTTATTACTAATGTGATATAAATGAATCGTATATATTTTAGTATAAGTTACGGAGGTCACGGGGTACCACACAGGTGATCCCAATTAACATAATGGTATATATGGAGAACAGCAGCATTTGTGTAAAGTCTATGCCATGAATAAGAGGTTTCTGCCTCGAAACGCGTTGGCGTTTTTTATTGCCATGGGCATGTGATTTTTTCTTTTTTGTCTTTGTCTGTTCGTGAAGTATGTTTTTCTTTTTTGTCTGCTGATATGTTTTTAAACGAACCATTAAAAGTTAATTTTTATTAAAAAACGAGCCGTGGACGTTGCGGATCAACTTTATTATATTGTTCAGACTGGAGACCAACCCATGTTCCTCAGCCATGACATGGTGTGTAGACAGATTGAAGATACAATTTCCTATATTTCTGTTCCACAAATGATAATCGTCTCAATTATATTAATTTGTACAAGGAGCAAATTTATCTATTAGTATATTTTGGTCATGTGGGAGGAAACCCATACAAACAATGTATAAACTCCATGCCGATGCCAAACTAAGGATCTCAGCGCTGCAAGGAATCAGCGCTAACCCCGAGCCATTGAGCTGCCCGGGTAACTTGTGCCTCAAGTGATGCATAAGAAACACATAAAGCAGTATTAAACCCACACATTACAGGAACATTAATAAATGATTGCAATACAGTAATACTGGTAGATGATAATGATTATTGCACATAATACTGCGTATGGCATATACAATAACCCCAATAGTAGCAAAGATATTAATATGAGACCTCATAAAAGAAATGGCATACTCTTGTAAGGAGTGCTCTGATACAACAATGATACTGAAGCTGCAGATGGGAATATTCCAGAGGGAAAAAAAAATAGCATAAAGCAAAAATAAAACCAATAATAAGCAGCAAATGGGCACCGAAAATAGCCTAATAGGTACAGATATGATCTGTGCAAAGATCCTATGGGGGCTCTAGTATTAGGGCAAGTATCCAAAAGCCTCTCCTTGTCTACTTTTCTTTCCCAATGTATTCATGTACCCTCACGGGCAGGTGCCCATCTGGTAACATAGGGAGCAAAGACAAACCTGCATTACATTAGATGTTTGATATTGGCATTGGAGAGCTGTCGCTTTATAGTATTATGGGCTTTATATTGGTGAGACCCCTGTATACTTACTGTATAATGTATATAAAGTCTGGTGGTTGAGTGATATCCCCCAAAGAGGCACAAATGCCCGTCCGATGAGACAACCATACACTGAGCTACCTAAGCAACGGGCAGCAGCCAGGTTCCATCTCTCTGTGGTTTTTGTAGTTCATCCAAATAACACCCACACCTCCCAAATTCTGGTTACCCATGGTACTGGTACTGAGGTAGCAGGTATTTAGCAAAAAAAAGTGGTTAATAGCTGATGCTCAGTCACAAAAGAAGTTTATAACAAGGGATCAATCCTGGCTGTAGTTCCCTGGAACGCAAAGGAATCTTATCAGCATAAGAGACCTGGTCCATGGTGGTTGAGAACAATCTAAGTCCCCGTCTAAGATTGTACTTTGTGGAAAGCAGATGCTTCCAGGATCTAATATCTACAACATACATGGACCTTCATCAATACTGAAAAAGAAGCCTATGGAAAGTCTAAAGGGTTGTACCTCTGCCGATCAAAAAGTGGTCGTATATATTAGCAGTTTATGAGATATTAACATCACTTTTATGCTGAGGCCCCATTTTGCAGAAAGGAAGCGATAGATAGATAGATAGATAGATAGATAGATAGATAGATAGATAGATAGATAGATAGGAGATAGATAGATAGGAGATAGATAGATAGATAGATAGATAGATAGATAGATAGATAGGAGATAGATAGATAGATAGATAGATAGATAGATAGGAGATAGATAGATAGATAGATAGATAGATAGATAGATAGATAGATACATGGGATATATATAGATGATAGATAGATAGATAGATAGATAGATAGATAGATAATAGGAGATAGATAGATAGATAGATAGATAGATAGGAGATAGATAGATAGATAGATAGATAGATAGATAGATAGATAGATAGGAGATAGATAGATAGATAGATAGATAGATAGATAGATAGGAGATAGATAGATAGATAGATAGATAGATAGGAGATAGATAGATAGATAGATAGATAGATAGGAGATAGATAGATAGGAGATAGATAGATAGATAGATAGATAGATAGATAGATAGGAGATAGATAGATAGATAGATAGATAGATAGATAGATAGATAGATACATGGGATATATATAGATGATAGATAGATAGATAGATAGATAGATAGATAATAGGAGATAGATAGATAGATAGATAGATAGATAGATAGATAGAAGATAGATAGATAGATAGATAGATAGATAGATAGATAGATAGGAGATAGATAGATAGATAGATAGATAGATAGATAGGAGATAGATAGATAGATAGATAGATAGATAGATAGATAGATAGGAGATAGATAGATAGGAGATAGATAGATAGATAGATAGATAGATAGATAGATAGGAGATAGATAGATAGATAGATAGATAGATAGATAGATAGATACATGGGATATATATAGATGATAGATAGATAGATAGATAGATAGATAGATAGATAGATAGATAGGAGATAGATAGATAGATAGATAGATAGATAGGAGATAGATAGATAGATAGATAGATAGATAGGAGATAGATAGATAGATAGATAGATAGATAGATAGATAGATAGATAGATAGATAGGAGATAGATAGATAGATAGATAGATAGATAGATAGATACATGGGATATATATAGATGATAGATAGATAGATAGATAGATAGATAGGAGATAGATAGATAGATAGATAGATAGGAGATAGATAGATAGATAGGAGATAGATAGATAGATAGATAGATAGATAGATAGATAGGAGATAGATAGATAGATAGATAGATAGATAGATAGATAGATAATAGATAGATAGATAGATAGATAGATAAATAGATAGATAGATAGATAGATAGATAGATAGATAGATAAGAGATAGATAGATAGATAGATAAATAGATAGATAGATAGATAGATAGATAGATAGGAGATAGATAGATAGATAGATAGATAGATAGATGATAGATAGATAGATAGATAGATAGATAGATAGGAGATAGATAGATAGATAGATAGATAGATAGATGATAGATAGATAGATAGATAGATAGATAGATAGATAGATAGATAATAGGAGATAGATAGATAGATAGATAGATAGATAATAGGAGATAGATAGATAGATAGATAGATAGATAGATAGGAGATAGATAGATAGATAGATAGATAGATAGGAGATAGATAGATATATAGATAGATAGGAGATAGATAGATAGATAGATAGATATGAGATAGATAGATAGATAGATAGATAGATAGATAGATAATAGATAGGAGATAGATAGATAGCTAGATAGATAGATAGGAGATAGATAGATAGATAGATAGATAGATAGATAGATAGCTAGATAGATAGGAGATAGATAGATAGATAGATAGATAGATAGGAGATAGATAGATAGATAGATAGATAGATAGGAGATAGATAGATAGATAGATAGATAGATAGATAGATAAGAGATAGATAGATAGATAGATAGATAGATAGATGATAGATATGAGATAGATAGATAGATAGATAGATAGATAGATAGATAGATAGATAGAAGATAGATAGATAGATAGATAGATAGATAGATAGGGACCTGTATTTGGTGAATAACATATGACTACTTTTCCTTTCTCCAATATAGAAATAGAAACACAGCATGTTTAATAAAAAAGGAAATTAAATTTACATGACTTAGTCTGAGAAACCCGAAGAGACTCCTGGAATACAAAAAGTCACAAATCGCCCAAAGAAAACTTTATGTTCTTAATTTTTCCCCCGCTGTGAGAGAGGAGGCCATAGGGAATACAGTCAGACTATCGGCTATAGGCTGCAGGTACGAGCGAGTGATCACCAGCCCTTATATGTATGATATGTGCGCGGTTTCAGGGCCATTTTCTCCTGGAATATGTTGTGCCATCTAGTTTGTATTCCAGTGCCTGGACATTAAAGCTCTGTGTTTGATTTTGCCTTCAAAAGCTGATGTTGAGGTTAGGCTGCTAGAGGGAAGAAAAGGACAAAGCTAATCAAAGCTTTCTCCCTGCTAGGGAATTGAACTCTCAGGTCATCCATCATAGCTCGGTGCATTGTCTAATGTGCTTGACTACATTCTTCTTTTAGGGCAGGTGGGTGAACGAGTCGAAGAGCATTCAAACATACCTGGTCTCAAAAGACATTGCAAATGGAAGAGAGAATTCGACGTAATCCTATAACACTCTTTCTCTACATTTTAATATGTCAGTTATTAGTTTTAAATAGCTAATGTGGAGCCTTTCATCTACGGGCTCTCGAGAGTTTTTATAATTAATGGAACAGGAGCGTTCCTATTCGTTAAGCCATTGTTGCTTCCGGCGATGTATTTTTGCATGCCATATTTATATTTTATTCACCAAGACATTTCAATTAGTCTTTTCTCCAGTCTTACAAGTACTGTGAGCAAACAAATTACAATCCAGGAAAACTTCTATTAACTTGTTCCCATCGTGCAGCACTTCTGGAATTCTGCGCTCGGCGTTGCCTCGAAGCCATGCTTTGTGAAGCAGCTAGCCTCCGATTCTGGGTTCCTTGCTTCATGAATCTCGAGTCCTTAGCTGGAGTATCATGCATGAAGTGCTAGATCCGTCATCCTAAGAAGTGAGAGATGAATTTTCATAAATCTAATTGAAAGTATTTTGAGTTTGAAAAGTTCTCAAACTGTAAAGTTCTTTCCTGATCATTTTTTTTCTGAAATTCAAAGGATTTTTCAATTTGTATCCTATTTACAAGAATGGGCCTAGAGATACGTTGAACATGAAGTGTCTAGCTTTTGTAACCACCAACAATCAGTCTAACTAGTGTCTAATAGAGATAGGCAAACATCTCATGGTTTGATTTGCGTTCAGGTTCCTTTTCTCGGGTCCCCAGTTTGTTTTGGGATGTACAAGTTTGGTGCAAACCACACTTTATATTGGCTTAAAACATAGTTCTTAGAGCTCCTAGGAACCTATCTATAAAACATAGTGTATGACACTGTCAGGGCTCCTAGGAACCTATCTATAAAACATAGTGTTTAACACTGTCAGGGCTCCTAGGAACTTATCTATAATACATAGTGTATGACACTGTCAGGGCTCCTAGGAACCTATCTATAAAACATAGTGTATAACACTGTCAGGGCTCCTAGGAACCTATCTATAAAACATAGTGTAGAATACTGTCAGGGCTCCTATGAACCTATCTATAAAACATAGTGTATGACACTGTCAGGGCTCCTAGGAACCTATCTATACAACATAGTGTATGACACTGTCAGGGCTCCTAGGAACCTATCTATAAAACATAGTGTAGAATACTGTCAGGGCTCCTAGGAACCTATCTATAATACATAGTGTAGAATACTGTCAGGGCTCCTAGGAACTTATCTATAAAACATAGTGTATGACACTGTCAGGGCTCCTAGGAACCTATCTATACAACATAGTGTATGACACTGTCAGGGCTCCTAGGAACCTATCTATAAAACATAGTGTAGAATACTGTCAGGGCTCCAAGGAACCTATCTATAAAACATAGTGTATGACACTGTCAGGGCTCCTAGGAACCTATCTATACAACATAGTGTATGACACTGTCAGGGCTCCTAGGAACCTATCTATACAACATAGTGTATGACACTGTCAGGGCTCCTAGGAACCTACCTATAAAACATAGTGTAGAATACAGTCAGGGCTCCTAGGAACTTATCTATAAAACATAGTGTAGAATACTGTCAGGGCTCCTATGAACCTATCTATAAAACATAGTGTATGACACTGTCAGGGCTCCTAGGAACCTACCTATAAAACATAGTGTAGAATACAGTCAGGGCTCCTAGGAACCTATCTATACAACATAGTGTATGACACTGTCAGGGCTCCTAGGAACCTATCTATAAAACATAGTGTAGAATACTGTCAGGGCTCCTAGGAACCTATCTATAATACATAGTGTAGAATACTGTCAGGGCTCCTAGGAACTTATCTATAAAACATAGTGTATGACACTGTCAGGGCTCCTAGGAACCTATCTATACAACATAGTGTATGACACTGTCAGGGCTCCTAGGAACCTATCTATAAAACATAGTGTAGAATACTGTCAGGGCTCCAAGGAACCTATCTATAAAACATAGTGTATGACACTGTCAGGGCTCCTAGGAACCTACCTATAAAACATAGTGTAGAATACAGTCAGGGCTCCTAGGAACTTATCTATAAAACATAGTGTAGAATACTGTCAGGGCTCCTAGGAACCTATCTATAATACATAGTGTAGAATACTGTCAGGGCTCCTAGGAACTTATCTATAAAGCATAGTGTATGACACTGTCAGGGCTCCTAGGAACCTATCTATACAACATAGTGTATGACACTGTCAGGGCTCCTAGGAACCTATCTATAAAACATAGTGTAGAATACTGTCAGGGCTCCAAGGAACCTATCTATACAACATAGTGTATGACACTGTCAGGGCTCCTAGGAACCTACCTATAAAACATAGTGTAGAATACAGTCAGGGCTCCTAGGAACTTATCTATAAAACATAGTGTAGAATACTGTCAGGGCTCCTAGGAACCTATCTATAATACATAGTGTAGAATACTGTCAGGGCTCCTAGGAACTTATCTATAAAGCATAGTGTATGACACTGTCAGGGCTCCTAGGAACCTATCTATACAACATAGTGTATGACACTGTCAGGACTCCTAGGAACCTATCTATAATACATAGTGTATGACACTGTCAGGGCTCCTAGGAACTTATCTATAAAACATAGTGTATAACACTGTCAGGACTCCTAGGAACCTATCTATAAAACATAGTGTATGACACTGTCAGGGCTCCTAGGAACCTATCTATAAAACATAGTGTAGAATACTGTCAGGGCTCCTAGGAACTCATCTATAAAACATAGTGTATGACACTGTCAGGGCTCCTAGGAACCTATCTATAAAACATAGTGTATAACACTGTCAGGGCTCCTAGGAACCTATCTATAAAACATAGTGTAGAATACTGTCAGGGCTCCTATGAACCTATCTATAAAACATAGTGTATGACACTGTCAGGGCTCCTAGGAACCTATCTATACAACATAGTGTATGACACTGTCAGGGCTCCTAGGAACCTATCTATAAAACATAGTGTAGAATACTGTCAGGGCTCCTAGGAACCTATCTATAATACATAGTGTATGACACTGTCAGGGCTCCTAGGAACTTATCTGTAAAACATAGTGTATGACACTGTCAGGGCTCCTAGGAACCTATCTATACAACATAGTGTATGACACTGTCAGGGCTCCTAGGAACCTATCTATAAAACATAGTGTAGAATACTGTCAGGGCTCCAAGGAACCTATCTATAAAACATAGTGTATGACACTGTCAGGGCTCCTAGGAACCTACCTATAAAACATAGTGTAGAATACTGTCAGGGCTCCTAGGAACTTATCTATAAAACATAGTGTAGAATACTGTCAGGGCTCCTAGGAACCTACCTATAAAACATAGTGTAGAATACTGTCAGGGCTCCTAGGAACTTATCTATAAAACATAGTGTAGAATACTGTCAGTGCTCCTAGGAACCTATCTATAATACATAGTGTAGAATACTGTCAGGGCTCCTAGGAACTCATCTATAAAACATAGTGTATGACACTGTCAGGGCTCCTAGGAACCTATCTATAAAACATAGTGTATAACACTATCAGGGCTCCTAGGAACCTATCTATAAAACATAGTGTAGAATACTGTCAGGGCTCCTATGAACCTATCTATAAAACATAGTGTATGACACTGTCAGGGCTCCTAGGAACCTATCTATAAAACATAGTGTAGAATACTGTCAGGGCTCCTAGGAACCTATCTATAATACATAGTGTAGAATACTGTCAGGGCTCCTAGGAACTTATCTATAAAACATAGTGTATGACACTGTCAGGGCTCCTAGGAACCTATCTATACAACATAGTGTATGACACTGTCAGGGCTCCTAGGAACCTATCTATAAAACATAGTGTAGAATACTGTCAGGGCTCCAAGGAACCTATCTATAAAACATAGTGTATGACACTGTCAGGGCTCCTAGGAACCTATCTATACAACATAGTGTATGACACTGTCAGGGCTCCTAGGAACCTACCTATAAAACATAGTGTAGAATACTGTCAGGGCTCCTAGGAACTTATCTATAAAGCATAGTGTATGACACTGTCAGGGCTCCTAGGAACCTATCTATACAACATAGTGTATGACACTGTCAGGACTCCTAGGAACCTATCTATAATACATAGTGTATGACACTGTCAGGGCTCCTAGGAACTTATCTATAAAACATAGTGTAGAATACTGTTAGGGCTCCTAGGAACCTATCTATAAAACATAGTGTATGACACTGTCAGGGCTCCTAGGAACTTATCTATAAAACATAGTGTATGACACTGTCAGGACTCCTAGTAACCTATCTATAAAACATAGTGTATGACACTGTCAGGACTCCTAGGAACCTATCTATAAAACATAGTGTATGACACTGTCAGGACTCCTAGGAACCTATCTATAAAACATAGTGTATGACACTGTCAGGACTCCTAGGAACCTATCTATAAAACATAGTGTATGACACTGTCAGGACTCCTAGGAACCTATCTATAAAACATAGTGTATGACACTGTCAGGACTCCTAGGAACCTATCTATAAAACATAGTGTATGACACTGTCAGGACTCCTAGGAACCTATCTATAAAACATAGTGTATGACACTGTCAGGACTCCTAGGAACCTATCTATAATACATAGTGTATGACACTGTCAGGGCTCCTAGGAACTTATCTATAAAACATAGTGTAGAATACTATTAGGGCTCCTAGGAACCTATCTATAAAACATAGTGTATAACACTGTCAGGGCTCCTAGGAACCTATCTATAAAACATAGTGTATGACACTGTTAGGACTCCTAGGAACCTATCTATAAAACATAGTGTATGACACTGTCAGGACTCCTAGGAACCTATCTATAAAACATAGTGTATGACACTGTCAGGACTCCTAGGAACCTATCTATAATACATAGTGTATGACACTGTCAGGGCTCCTAGGAACTTATCTATAAAACATAGTGTAGAATACTGTTAGGGCTCCTAGGAACCTATCTATAAAACATAGTGTATGACACTGTCAGGACTCCTAGGAACCTATCTATAAAACATAGTGTATGACACTGTCAGGACTCCTAGGAACCTATCTATAAAACATAGTGTATGACACTGTCAGGACTCCTAGGAACCTATCTATAATACATAGTGTATGACACTGTTAGGACTCCTAGGAACCTATCTATAAAACATAGTGTATAACACTGTCAGGACTCCTAGGAACCTATCTATAAAACATAGTGTATGACACTGTCAGGGCTCCTGGGAACAGTCTGTCCATCAAACAGGAATTTAGATTTTGTCCTCTGGATCATGCAAAGAGACATTTCATGAATTTTCAGAAAGAAATCACTGATAAGGTAACACCAGCTGCATTATATATGGGGGGGGGGGGTACAGGAAGAAAGAAAAACTACTGCAGTATTGCTGTAACTATGCATGCATTATTAGGCAAAAGACTAAAGAGATACAGTCCGCAGCCTTGGGATATCTGCATATTATGCCAACAATAAGCCTTTGTGTGCCCGACCTACCTCAAAGAACAAGTTACCAGCTATTGCAAATTTTATAATAATTCTCAAGGATATACAACCATTACATTCCAACATGTCACACAGAATGTACAACAAGAGATCTGTCAAAAAGCTTTATGTCTGATTAATCATAAAAACACGAGATCAGTCTTCTGCGGGGATAACATACAATATATACTGCAGTTCTTTCACAAGACACCATAAATTATCCTGTTGTCCTGTATACGTCCGGCTACTATGATGGGAAAATTATAGCCCGCAGATGAAAGTATTTGACAAATAGTTCCCAGACAAATTTTTCATTACTTATAAAGATATGGAGAAGGGCTAACATGAGCAAGATAGAATTTACAGACATATTATCAGGTCAAAGTATATAGCAACATAGTCTATATACAATGTCAGGAGAACATGGTGTGAAAGATACGAAGATCAGGAAGTCAAAGGCTGATAAAATAATAATAATAATAATAATAATAATAATAATAATAATAATAATAATACATTTTATTTATAGAGCGCCAACATATTCCGCAGCGCTGTACAATTTGTAGGGTTCAAATACAGACAGAAAGATACATTACAAAGAACGTCATTTCACACAATGGGGCTGAGGGCCCAAGAGCTAACAATCTATGAGGTAGAGGGGGTGACACAAGAGGTAGCAGCATTGCTTATACAGGCGTCAGACAATTCTGTAATAGAGGTGACTGTCATTACACATACCGTATTTTCGCACTGGACTATAAGACGCACCCAGGTTTTAGAGCAGGAAAATAGGGAAAAAAAATTTTGACGCAAAAAATGGTAAAATATTTAATATATGGGAGTTGTAGTTTCGCAACAGCTGCAAGGCCACATTGACAGGTGACCCTGCAGCTGTACGGGGACGCATAGAGTGGTTTTTTTTGCGGGGCCAGATGTACTTTTTAGTTATACCATTTTGGGGAATGTCTATTGCTTAGATCACCTTATATTGAAAAAAAAACCCGGTGGTTTATGATATATGATTTTCTACTTTTATATATATATTCTAGGGACAGGAGGTGATTTAGAACTTTTATTTATTTCATATTTTTATTATATATTTTTAAAGCTTTTTTTTTATTTTTTTTTTACTATTTTATTTCCCCCCGGGGGCTTGAGCCTGCGGTCACTTGATTGCAAGTCCCATAGACAGCAATACAACTGTATTGCCGTCTATGGGACATTCTGTCTATTAGTATTACGGCTGGTCATAGACCCAGCCGCAATACTAATATAGCAGTGACAGGCCTGGGAGCCTCATTAGGCTCCCGGCTCTCCCCGAACAGGTCGGCTCCTGCGATATCGCCGCGCAGGAGCCGGCCTGCATCTTTACAGGTACGGGGCAGGTGGGGACCGGCCCCGGGGGAGAAGAGGCCACCGATACTGACCCGGCATCCGCTGTACTAGAGAGGTGGATGCCGGCGAGGAATAGACGCCGGCACAGGTGCCAGGGCCTGAGACATCGCTACGATCCTCTGCCCTGCATGAAGCCAGCGGCGGGGGGACGGAGGAGCGGAATAGCATCGCCCCTGCCGCTGCTGGCTTCATGCAGGGCAGAGGAGCGCAGCGATGTCTCAGGCCCCGGCGTCTATCCCTTGCCGGCATCCGCCACTCTATTACAGCGGATGCCAGCCGCCACATTCAGACTATAAGACGCACCCTTCTTTTCCCCCCAAATTTGGGGGGGAAAAAGTGCGTCTTATAGTCCGAAAAATACGGTATATAAAGCTGTAGGAGCCATCACTAGTGGTGTCCTGTAACATGTGGATGGAGCTTGGACCTATAAAGTTAGCCTGAAATGGCATCATATCATGTGGGGTAATGTGGGAGCGGGGACAGAGGAGGGTTAAATTTTGGGGATTCTAATTACGGTACAGAAGGGTTTACATTAGGACATGTGATCGGCCTGTATGATAAGATGTGTCTTTAATTTGCGCTTGAAGCTGTAGAAATTGGGAGTTAATCTGATTGTCCGGGGTAGAGCATTCCAGAGAAGTGGTGCAGCTCGGGAGAAGTCTTGTATACGAGCGGGGGAGGTTCTGATAATAGAGGATGTGTTGGGTCATTGAGTAAGCGGAGAGCACGGATTGGCTAATAGACAGAGATGAGGGAGGAAATGTAGGGAGGTGCGGCATTATGGAGAGCCTTGTGAGGGAGGGGGAGAACTTTATATTTTATTCTATAATGAATAGGCAGCCAATGTAGTGACTGGCACAGACCAGAGGCCTCGCTGTAGCGTCTAGCCTGATAGATGAGCCTGGCCGCTGCATTCAGAATAGATTGTAGAGGGGAGAGTTTAGAGAAGGGAAGACCGATAAGTAAGGAGTTACAGTAGTCAAGGCGAGAATGAATCAGAGAGACAATAAGTGTTTTTAGTGTATCCTTGGTAAGGAAAGGGCGTATTCTGGAGATGTTTTTGAGGTGGAGGTGACATGAACGTGCGAGTGATTCAATATGAGGGGTGAAGGAAAGGTCTGCGTCAAACATGACCCCGAGGCAGCGGGCCTGCTGCCTAGGAGTTATAGTAAGGCCTGAGACTGCAATGGATATATCAGGGACAGATCTGTTAGATGGTGGAAACAGTAGTAGTTCAGTCTTAGAGAGATTTAGTTTCAGATAGAGCGAGGACATGATATTAGAGACAGCAGAGAGACAGTCACTGGTGTTCTGTATGAGTGCAGGGGTGATGTCACGGGAACATGTGTATAATTGGGTGTCATCAGCATAAAGATGGTACCTGAAGCCAAATCTGGCGATGGTTTGTCCAATGGGGGCTGTGTAGAGAGAAAAGAGCAGGGGGCCGAGGACCGAGCCCTGAGGAACCCCAACAGCAAGGGAAAGAGGGGAGGAAACAGAAACAGAAGTAGAAGAAACAGAAACATAAAAAGAAGTGCAAGGGATTCCTAATAAACCAGCAAATTACAAATCGCTTACAAAATCATTTGAGTGATGGGAATCTAAAAAGGAGGGAGGCAGGAACCTACAAGTTGTTACTAATCTGCATGGTAGTGCCAGCTCAGATAGAGTTAATGTACTAGAATTAGATGTGCGGGAATTTTCTGTTCCAGTCCAGCAAGATGGCTGTAAATTTCTCATTGATCGTTTACCAAGACGTGTATCAAGTTTGAGGGAATCTATTGAAAGGACCTCAACTCTGTAGTCTAGGAAATACTTCTGCTCATTATTCGCTTGGTATCCGGTCTATAAGATACATTGCTGTGTAAATATTTAAAGGAGGGGTGGAAAAAAATCTGCAAAGTAAAAAAAAGTTATTTTTGTTAAATAAAAAAAAATTAAGTGAACAAAGAAATATCAATATTTGTTGTGATGTTCACACATAGAGCAAAGAAGAGGACCAAAAGGTGAACAACTCGGTAAGGAACGGAACTGAGAGAGTTGCAATAGATCTGATAAGCCACAGTTGTGACTCTCCTCATCCTCAACATATCTTGTAAAGTGCTGACATAAGTAAAAGACAACAAGATGAACTCAGTAGTTACAAGTAAGCCATCAGGGAAACTCACATCTTCCCATTTGCTAAGCTCTATTAGTGCCCGTGCTGTTAAAGGGACCCAATTATGAAAAAGATCGGCAAAAAATAAAATAAAATCTTAATCTCTTCTTTTTCATTTATTCCTATTTTGCCCAATATAACAATTAAAATGCCTTCCCGATTACTTTGTATACAGCGCTCATTCAACGCTGTATTATGGGCGCTGCCATGATGTGGCTGTCCTCTGACCCGGCGGTCACAAGATCCCCCTGGGATCAGAGTCTGTAAGATCTTCGGATTCCTACATGACCCTTGACCCCATCCCCAACGACACCATACAAAATAAAAATTACCGTAACGGAGAGGAAAAACTATTTTAGGCCGGGGCCCTACAAGACGGAAATGCTGCAATTTTCCCGTGATGACGTGTAAAAAATTGCAGTGTTTTAGAGTAAGGACAAATTTGGATATGATTCTAGCGAATGCCATGCCTATTTTGCCATAAAAACCACACCGTGATTTCCAAAACTGGTGCCGTTTTGGAAATTGCAGGATGACAATTGTACCTAAAAGTGAAAAGCAGACACATGTTCCCTTCCCTTTTGTTTATGTTTTTCCGGATAGGTAAAAAAAATTAAGACACATGCAAAAATAAAAACAACATAAAAATAAAGCCCTATGTGTAGCCGAAAAAAGAAGAAGAAATGAGTTGAATAACCCAAATGATGAAAATGTTACAGCCACAATGAGTTAACATAAATCCAAGAACAAAGAAGACAATACAGTTTTATAAAAAAGAAAATCCTTCACTTTTATTCCAGATTCCAGTTAAAATACATATCAGGGTAAATAGGGGTAAGAGTAGTCATCCTACATGTGTCCTTATTCATGACAAACAGAATAAATAACAACAAACAACCTACACGTATACATGTATATTAACTTGGATCTGGAATAAAGTTGAAGGACTTTCCTTTTTAAAGCAGTGGATTGCATTCTTTGCTCTGTGAGTCATATACATGCATTAAATATTGTATATACCGTAGGCTTCCTGCATAATTTGTGTCTTTAACTATGTGTGGACACTACTGTATGACTGTAATCTACTATTACCACTACTACCTCCACTAATATTACCACTACCACATGGTAAAGCCCGCATGAACCCTGAAATCACGTGATCCTTCTTATCTACTTTCTTAATAATTTTACATGTTGGTCACTATTATTATTATTATTTGTTTATGTAGATTGTGAGCCCCACATAGAGCTCACAATGTACAGTTTTCCCTATCAGTATGTCTTTTTGGAGTATGGGATGGAAATTCACACAAACACTGTGAGAACATACAAACTCCTTGCAGATGGTTTTTTTGCCCTTGGCGGGGTTCGAACTGAGGACTCCAGTGCTGCAAGGCTGCAGTGCTAACCACTGAGCCACCCTGTGGCCCCTTGTTGGTCGCTATTATAACGTTCAGATTTGTTACAATGTGTTTGCACAGTACAGGTAGAATACTGAACTGATTTACTCATCTCTACATCTGCCTGTAAGACGACTAGCTTCAGTAGGAGTCTTCACCTATGTCCTGCGTGTAGTAGGAACCTAAGCCACACCCCTTCGTTAGGTCCCTCTATAGGATTTCTACTTGACTGTCTTTAAGGAACATCCTGAAACTCTTTCTGTCTGAAAAACAGTGGGGGCAAAATCATGTCCTGGTTCTATCATTCACTCCATATTTACCATTCTTTAGAAAGTGTTAAATCTATTGAACCCAATATATTAGTTCACTGCTTAAGACCCCCAAACAGCCTTACTCTTAGCAGCTAGCACCTAACCTTTCAAGTTTTCAGGAATTAGTAGATTTCCGCCTTGAACTGTAACATGACGACTCGGTGACCCTCTGAGTTCAGCAGAAATTTTAGAGACTTAGAACTGTCTCCCCGCTACTAACCCTGCAAGGATATCCCGGTACATCATTGCAGAGTTATACACTGTTCACCCAGATACATATACTCCAATGGGCTATAGTCAAGAAGTTAAATGGGATATATCTTATCAAAAAATGGTCATGACTAGAGAAGAGCGAACAGTAAAATGTTCGAAGGGGCCACGCGGTGGCTCAGTGGTTAGCACTGCAGCGCTGGAGTCCTGGTGTTCAAATCCTGGAATAGGGTATAAAACCATCTGCAAGGAGTTTGTATGTTCTCCCTGTGTTTGCATGGATTTCCATCCCATATTCCAATAAAGACATAATGATAGGGAAAAATGTACATTGTGAGCTCTATATGGGGCTCACAATCTACATAAAAAAAAAAAAAATGTTCAAGGTTCGATATTCGTTTCGAGTAGCCCCCTCAATGTTCGACTGCTCGAATCGAATATCGAACCCCATTATAGTCTATGGGGGGAAAATGCTCATTTCAGGGGTAGGCAACGTTCGATCAAATTATACTTACCAAGTCCAGGAGTGAGGGTCGGGCTGGATCCTCCGAGAAGTCTTCTCTGTGCAGCGTCCCCGCGGTGTCTGCCGGCTCTGAATTCACTCTACCAGGCATCGGGCATGGGCAGAGCCGACTGTGCATGCCCGCACTACAAGCGGACATGCGCAATCGGCTCTGCCCAGGCCCGATGCCTGGCAGAGAGAATTCAGAGCCGGAAGACGTCACGGGGACGCTGCACAGAGAAGACTTCTAAAGGTAGGAGAAGAACCAGCGTTGATTGGCCGACTGTATAGCATTCGGCCAATCAATGCTGGTTCTGCATCGAACCTTTACATTCGAATAGCGAGTGGTACTCGATCGAGTACGAGTATTTTGAATACCATAGTATTCGATCGAACACCTACTCAATCGAGTACAATTCGCTCATCTCTAGTCATGACTTAAAAAGGATCTATCACCACCTCCACCAACTCCAACTCTTTGCATCCTCCATTAGACGCTCTTCCACTGATTCTGGTGTAGGTGGGATTTTTGCGCTCATAGTTCCCAGATATGTACTATCAGGTGGGTAGTGTGTGTCTTTCTGCCATAGTCTAGGGCTACCCACCTTCCAGGAATGAATGGATTGGTTCCTATAAAAGATGTAATGAGTTGGAATTGGTGGAGGTGTCTTCTTTAAAGGGATTCCACCATTAAAAACTTTTTTTGTCGTTGACACGTCGGAATAGCCTTGAGAAAGACTATCCTTCTGCTACCTTTAGATGTCTTCTTCGCCCCGCCGTTCGGTTAAAAATCCGTTTTCCATCAGTATGCAAATGAGTTCTCTCGCAGCACTGGGGGCGTACCCGGTGCTGCGAAAGAAATCTCCAGCACTGCGTCCATCTTCATTTGGAACGTCCTCTTCATATGTCTTCTTCCGGCGCAGGCGGTGAAAATTGTAGACCTCGAGCAGAGGTGGCTGCACATGCCCATAGGCCACAAGAAAATGGACACTTACTTACTGTGTAACTGAACGGCGGGGCGAAGAAGACATCTAAAGTTAGGAGAAGAATAGCCTTTCTTAAGGCTATTCCGATGTGTCAATGACAAAAAAAAAAAAAAGTATTTAATGGTAGAATCCCTTTAAGATAAGTCATTATATTCCAATGTATCAAACGTATAAAAACTAAGGCAACAACTATTAGGTATAAAGTCAGCCAACTGTGATGAAGATGGAACTTGGAACTGTCTTGTCAAAGTTTACATTGTCTAACTATATATAGTCTCTGGTTTGATCAGGTGGTGCATGATAGGGATCCCCTATGTTACTACTGGCCCTGTATAGGGTTGAGCAATCAGGATCAGGAAAGATCGGATCCCAATCAGTGATCGAGCAAATTTCACGATCGGGATTGGGTGGAAAATGATCGGAATTTGGATTTTAAAATCTTAAGATCGGCTCAACCCTACTGTATATATAATATACAATTAGAGTTGAGTGATCGGGAACGGGAAAGATCGGATCCCGATTGGCGATCAAGCAAATTTCACGATCGGAATCGGCTTGAGAATAATCGGAAATCGGCCCTGTACTATGTATAACAAATGATTTCCCTTTTACTTTATGTGTTTATTTAATCTAGGTGAGTAAAAGAAACTTTGTTTACTATTTTTAATGCAGATTTGCAAAGTTTTTAATTGGTATTTACAAATAGCCTCAAGATATAAGAGGATTTGGTCAAAACAAGACATTATTGAATACAGAAACCATGTGGATTTATAGGCAGAATACATTGTCTCCAACTGATCTGAATAATGAAATGAAGTTTTACAAGTTTTTGTGACTCTTTTACCATGTTATGCCTAATTCTGAAATATGATGAGAACCTGCTGATCCCTCGCTTGTCTTAACCCTATGGATGAATTAATCCCAGCATGTGGGTCGGCCGGGTATATAAAACCCTTTAATATATGTGCAGTGTATCTGGAGGCCGCACAGCAGTCTCATAGCAGAGTTGATTAGTGATGACGTTCCGGCCTCGGGCCATTGCAGTCACCTCGCTATGGGCAAGTCACTAGGGGAAAATGAATAGAGCCACAGCTCATACCAGAAATTGCTATGTAGATGGATATGATGACAGTAGTTATTCAGAAAAATTCTATTTTTGTTAATGGGTATTTAAATAATTGATGTTAGTCTTGTAAGTACAAGATCATTGGGGTCTGCACCAAACCCAAAAATGGGGTCAAGCCTTTGAATAGAGCAATGATTGCTGTTGGCTGTTCCATTCAATATCTATGGGACGTATGGAAATATCTGAGTACGGCGCGCAGATACTTTTGTCAGTCCCTTAGGCTTTGTATGTGGAGTTCACAGCTAACAAAGCCCCAGTGATCAGATATTGATCACCGACTGTTTCTATGTATCAGTGATATAAGTTGTTATTGTAGGATGACCACTTTAAGATACAAGTCTTGGAGAATGTCTTGTTATACAGAAAATACTATGAAGTATAAAACACCCCCATAACAGGATCAGATATTACCATTGTATCCTGACCAGTATACACTGTCTACCAATAAGTATTTGCACACATGTGGTAGAATAGAAAAACCACATTTCTTCCTATCCAATAGTGGTTCGGGGGATATTGTCACTCCTTAGGGAGAGACCACCATATAGGTGTGTGGAGACTTGTTAAGCCTTTAGCACTCCACTTTGCAAGGAACTATGGGAAGAATATGCAAATCCGCCTTCCATGATGTAATTAGGAAGACAGTTGCTGCCTCATTGTTGCAAACCAATAGAGGGCGCTGGAGACCCCAGCAGATGTTTCCTTACGGATGGGATTGGTGGACACACTATATCCAGATGTCTGGTGACACTCCTGGTGTATGGGAGCCATCGTTTGGATGCGGTGTCTCTGGCCAGCACTCGTTGGTCTCTATCTCCCAGTTTCGGGGGTCTGCCAACTCGGGGCACATTCCGCACTTTGTGACATCTTGCATGTGACTAATGCCAATGCTGTTTCCTATTTAATGGCGTACATCACGACCGCAGATATCTTCATTTGCATGGGTGTCCAAATACATATTGGTAGACAGTGTATACAGTACTGATTTTTGGAAGTCAAAAGGATACAATGAGTTACACTTGACATCTTTTCTGATGTACTCACTTTGTACACAGGATAAATGAAACGTGTTTGATCAATTGGGTCTTATCACAAAAATTAGAGATGGACAAACCTTGTGAAATTCATTTTACAAATATTTGTTTAGTTTTGGACTGATCTTGTTCACTCCAAGCCTTAAGCTCTTTAGTGAAGGCCCAATTGAGATGCGGTAAAATAATAAACACTGATTCCGACCTTCACTCACTGACTCTTCTGGGCTCCATCACAAATCTCTTCCATCATCTTCTGGTGTTCTTGGTAATGTCATGGGCCCCGGAAGACCACTGAGACTTGTGATTTTGCGTCAGCTATAACATGAGGTTCACTGCCGTCATGATACTTTGAAACAATTGTCATGATGTTGTCATCCCCTGCATGATCACTGAGGCCTGACTAGTGGGCCTCTGATGTCACCCAGAAGACCAGAAGATGATGATAGAGGATCATGGTGGAGCAATCACCTCAGAGACAAATAAGCAGAGGCCCCCAGGGGAGTTGTGGTAAAATAATAAAACAATAATAAACATTAATAATCCCCTTCATGTATGTCTCCTGGGGCTCCTCACAGTGTCCAGAATTCCCATCGCGGTCATCTTCTGGCTTTTTGGGTGATGTCAAGGGCCCTGGGGACAGGGGACAGTGATTGCAGTCACAAATGGTGTGATGATGTCACAACACTTGCCTTGGTGGTCCCTTGGGACCTGTGACATCACCTAACAGGCCAGAAGATACCAGAAGGTGAATGCTATATGGCATCAAACACTTTGAGGGAGCCCGGGAGAGGTGAGTATAATAGATTATTACTTAGTGTCCCCTGGGTCTCCTCTTATTATACTTTGGGGTCTAAAGCCTATAATAGTGATTTGTGAATGATGAACCTCAATCTGAGATTTTTGGAAAATGTATAAACTGGGTCATTATAAACCAGTGTGATCATCTCTAACTGGGACCAAACCAATCATACTAATGGTACAAATGCAGTTTTGTTTTGTTTTTTAACCCAGATCAGAATCCCAAGACCTCTGCATAGTCTTCCGCCTGGCATCTGTGACTCCAGAGCTTTCATGCCATAAACTTGCCATATGATTAGGGCTGAAAACTCAACTGCTATGGATCCCAAAGAATGGATAGGTCCAGCACTAGAATGCAACCTCCATCCCATTTAATCATATTTGACAAATGTGGTTGAATGCTACAGCGTCTACCTGAGAGTATAATGATGCAAGCACTGCTATCTCCTGATGGACTGACTCTTGGGAACAGCATCAGGCACGGGACCATCGGGGTCAGCAGCGCGGCAGGCATCATAGACAAAGATTGCACAGCAAGCGCAATTATGGAGGAAACACAGCAGGCGCGGTTTTTGAAGAAACTCAGCAGGCGCTGCATTAGATGCACCAAGGGCAAGACAGTAGGCTCCTCAATAACGGGGGTGAGCGCAGCAGGACACCACTGAGTGCATCTGGCGGCAGTCGGCACCGTCCAGGGCTTTAGTAGGTGAAGTACATAGGTGATATAAGGACACTGGCAATTACGAGCGGAGAAGTGCTTTAGCTACTGTATCTTTGCTCTGCAATAAAAGCGCGAGGTGTCATCTTTATTAAAGTCTAATCAGTCGGAAAAATCCTCTTGTTTTCAATTAAATCCCCAGCAATATAAAAAGCAATTAATTTCCCCGCGCCATAATAAATGCTATGTGTTCTACTAGTTAAAAAAAAAAAAAAAAATTGTCTGAGATGATTGTTTGCGCATATTAAACCCTTACAGAGGGTACAGGAAATGTCGAAAACGCGTCGTCGCTACAATTAAAAAAACACAAACAAATGAATAAGTGAAAGCTCCGGCGATAAGTTATTTCTCTGACAATTAAAAAAAAATGATTTGCCTAAACAAATGGCGTGACAATTCTATTCATTTACTTCCCAAATAAGGTTGAACGCCTCCCGCGGTAAGCACCTCTTGTCCTCGCGCTAATGTAGATTAACATGATAACTTTCCACGCGCTCGCCATCATGCCGCAGTCTTAGCAGAAAGATCAAAATAAATGGCTTGAGCGAGGAAATTGAAACAGTGACATTATTAAAGCCATAGGGGCCGACCATTCCGGGCACCGCAGGGAAATCCAGTTTTGCACAGTTGGTCCTTTGAAACACATAGTTGACATAATGAGTGTGGTGGAAGAAGTTTCTTACTGCTAAGAAATTTATTGCAAATTGAATCATTAATCTCCTTTATAATGCTGATGTTTATCATCTTGGTGCGCGCTTGTAATACGGCCCCTTCATTACTAAGTTATGTAATTAAAAACAAAATGATCGCGCATTAGGCGGAAAGGGAAATTTCACGTAATAATGTTCAGGTTATTTACTAAACGCAAATCGGACGGAAATATATTCAAGATTACACTGACAATTCCAAGCAATTATTTTGGCTATTCTTATTATTATATTATATTATATTATTTATTGTTACTTTGTTACTGTTATTAGAGATGGAGAAACCAGTTACCAACAGAGTTCTTTGTGAGTTTTTAAAAAATTCTGGGTTTGGCCAAGATTTTTGGGGCTCACCACTCTCCAATCATTATTATACTTTGGGGTATCCCAGACCTCATGACCTTGACAGCTTATTCTGACCTTTCCTAACCTCCCTGGGGCTTTGAAGGTGACATCTGGACTTCTCTCATGGTATCTTCTGCCCTCTTCCAATTATAAGTGACCATTGAGACCCCAATGATGAGATTTAGCAGTCTCCCTGGGCTACTGACAACACTCAGGGGGCCAGAGGAATGCAGAAGACGTTGAAAGTAAGGGTACGTATCATCTCTTTACTATTTTTAGGCACCCCCTTGAGGTGTCTCATTATTATAACGGAGGATTTAAAGGGATCCTATTTTTTTGCCCCTAAGGGAGCATTCACACGGTGTAACGTGCCGCGAGATTTGGCACATGTACGCCGCGTGACCCTTTGCGTGCCGTACACGCTCCCATTCATTTCAATGGGAGCGGGGAGCGTATGCGCCGCGCTAGTTTGCGGCCGTGAATAAATGCACGGCCGCAAACTAGCGCGGCGCATACGCTCCCCGCTCCCATTGAAATGAATGGGAGCGTGTACGGCACGCAAAGGGTCACGCGGCGTACACGTGCCAAATCTCGCGGCACGTTACACCGTGTGAATGCTCCCTAACACATAGGAATAGCCTTAAGAAAGGCTATTCTTCTCCTACCTTTAGATGTCTTCTCCACGCCGCCATTCCATAGAAATCCTGGATTTTGTCAGTATGCAAATGAGTTCTCTCGCAGCACTGGGGATGGAGCCCAGCGCTCAAACAGCACTGGGGGCATCCCCAGTGCTGTGAGAGAACTCTCTAGCACCGCCTTCATCTTCTTCAGGAACTGGGTCTTCACACGTCTTTTTCCGGGGCTTGGCTTCAAACTTCTAGGGCAAAGCCGACTGCACATGCCTGCAGCCACAAGAAAATGGCCACTTACAATACTGTGCAAGCGGCCATTTTCTCGTGGCCTTTCTTAAGGCTATTCCTACGTGTTAGGGACAAAAAAATTACTTTTAATGATAGAATCCCTTTAAAGACACCCCAGAGAATAATAATAATAGCATTTCTGGAGTGGAAGCTTGGAGGTGAATATTAGCACAAACATTAGCAAGACAAATCACTTTCTCCTATTCAGTTGGTTTGTACTGATGTAGCAAAGGTGGACATGACTCATATTGTGTTAACAACGCTGCAGAACACACTGTTATCTCTTCCAATGGCTTATATGTCTTCTGAGATAACATATCATGGCACAGAAAGTTAGCGTGCTAAGGAAAGTCAAGTTAAACAGCGCTACATATGTATATATTTTCCACTACAAATATAACAAGTTCTAAGTTATTCACTGCTACATTTCTCACTTATAAATTCCTAATATTTGTTCCAAGTGGAGGAAATCCCTTGCTATTACTAAACTGTGTAAAGTGATTAATAAAAGAGATGACAGTATACGGCTATAAATGGATCGGGGTAAGCGGGAAGCTCGGGCAGAGAACTGGCAAATAAGGTTTAATACTGATAAAGTTTATGCACGTGGGAAGGGGAAATACATGCCAAGATTGCTCGCGGAATGGGAAACTCAGAATAAAACTGACATGGAAGAGATTTAGGAATATTAGTTGACAGTAATCTGAATTGTATCAACCACTGTCAGAAAACTGCCAAGGCAAATACAATTATGGGCTGAATTAAAAGGGGAATACGGCACAAACGTAGTCCTGTCACTTTATAAATCAGGAGTCTAAGAGCACATGGGATATTGTGTACAGAGAGGGGAACCTGTGCAGAAAAAAGACACAGCGGAGCTTGAGCGCGTTCAAAGATGGCCACATGGAATAGGTGACGACAGAAACCAGAGCGATGAGCAAAATGAGGGTTTAACTATGTATCAATGTGTCAAAGGTCAGTTCTAGATCTCTTCCATGGTCTGTTCATATTCATCAAGGGGGCATGGTCTAGGTTTAGTGGAAAGAAGGTTTCTATGCAGACAAAGAAGGAGATTTTTTACTGTAAGAGCAGTGAGATTATCAAACCCTCTTCTAGGGGAACTCGTCATGGTCGACAGTGATGCACCTATTATGTAGACAAACAATAGGGACAATAGGGAAAAGGGGCCAGGCTTTCCAACACTGATACACTGCATCTTCCTGCCACTAAGGAGAGTACTTTGGAAGGTGATTTTTTGGTAATGCACTGAGCTCCCCCTAGTGGTGGCAACAGACAAAAAGTTTTTTCATGCTGAATGGTATAGAGGAGATTTATTAGTATATTTATACCATTGAATCATACACAGTATGTTAAAAGTAGATACTTTTGAGCCCATGGCTATAAAATTTTGACTTTTTACCCACTTGGGCCACACTTTCTAAAAGTAAGCAGAGGAGATGGAGATTTGCACCCCTATGAATTTCTGGTGAAAATAATGGTTGAAATCAATGACAGCCCTGAGCTGGTATAGATTTCTATAGCCTTATATACTATGTTACCATCACTTATTTACAGATAAACAACACCGTGCCCGCTGTGTGTGTGCGCCGCTACATTGATTGATATCTTTGGTCAAACAGATTCTGTTCCCTTGCAGTCAAGTCTCCTCCACCCATGACAGCTGTTCCATCTGTCATTGCCTTGAAGAAGTGGATCTAAGATAGATTAACATATAAATTTCGAGTATCTCAATATGTTCCTCAAGAACAACTTGTATATGATGTTTACACCAGAATTAGAATATATATTCCCTTAATTCCGTCTCATTTTACATCAATATAAAGTCATAAGAAAATAAAACTACATCACCTATGGTTTTACGTATCAGGACGGAACAAAAAAAAAAAAAAATAACAACACCTGACAAGTTATGCCGTGTCCTTATTTATTTAACAAAATACAGAAGCGGGGTCTCAAACATTGACCACTTCCTTACTACTTCTATAGGATTTACAATGGCAGGTGCTGCTACTCAAATGTCCTGGATTCATTGATCATGAGCAAGTCTGACTGTGTCTATAAATGCAGAGGTTTTGGCAGTTTGCTGGTCTGGAGCATTCTAGGCAAGGAAGAAAGACATCAGCAATGAACTTAGAGAAACACTTGGTGATGCCCATCAATCTATAAAGGTTATAAGACTATTTCCAATTCATTTTCAAAATCCATCATTTTGTATTGATAAACTTTATTCATAAGTGGAAGATATTCAAGGTGACTGACAATCTTTGGGCAGTTTACCAGACTTAGATTAGTGTGCATGTCTCAACTTTTCCTACCATACATTGTAAATGGACAGGAAAACATGTGAACATTGCCTAGATCAATAAGAAATCTGTTTGCATTATCTATTAAACTATCATTCTGATTTATGATTTCGTGAAGAACACGGAAATCGACCTCGAGATTTTTACGAGGAGCAACCATTTTAAATAATAGTCTTAAGATCCTGCTCTACGTAATGCCAGTTTATTATCATTATTATTTCTAATCTTTCTTTAGATAGTGCAAACATATTCCAAAAAACTTTACAATTCAGGGTTCGTGTACAGTAACAAATGAAAAAAGACAAACCATACGACTGAACCAGTCACCAGACAGTATGGATTGCATCTGAGAGCTTAGAGTGTGAGCATACAAGGGGTTAAATGGATACAATGTAGGTTAGGGGATGAGATAGATCTGCCTATATATGTGTATGTTTCAGAGCAAGCATTGTAGATATTGATATGAACCTGATTGGGGAAGAGCATTCCAGAGAACAAGAACAGCTCAAGGAAAGTCTTGGGAACGGGTGTTAAAGAATCGTAATATGGAGGATGTTCATTTCGAGGATATCAAGGATGTTAATTTTAGATCATTGGCAGAAGGTAAACCTTAAGTAGGGTGATAGAAAGAGATGAGAGATGAGATGTAGGCAGATATAATGCTGTGAGAAACTTTGGGGCCAGTGAAATAAGTAGATACCATAGCGTTATAGCTGGACACTTAGATGAGCTCGGCTGTTTCGGGATAGATTGGAGACAGGACAGTATAGCGAGCAGAATCCCCATTATAGTGAGTTACAGAATCTCATTACAATGTGGAGTGCTGACCGCTGCACCTTATTCTTGTAAAAATCAATAAAAATTTAATGTAAAAAATAAAATAAATCAGGCAACTATTAGAATTTTTGACACTTCCATAGTAAAAAAGAAGAGATTCTGGAGAGCTGTTTTGATACAGTTACAAGTGGCATGAGCGTGTAAGTCAGCGTCTGTACAAAGTTAAAGGGGTTTTCCAGACAAAATTAGCAGATCACCTATTCTTTGAGCCATCAGTGTCAGAATGGTGGGGGGTCAGCACTTTATCCACTAAGCTGATATCACTCGTATGGAAGCCAAAGAGCAGAAATCACTAAGTATGCTACATGGTAAATGGATGTGTCCACATCGTTCAGCTCTGTGCACTGTGTAGTAAGAACGTATCAGTCAGGTGCAGGGATTCAGTCTCCCTCCATTCTGATACTAATGGCTTATCCTAAGGAGATAGATCATCAATTACTCTTTTGTCTTGAAAACAACTGAGTAAAACTTAACCCCAAAAAAGGTTTCGGAAGGTTATCGAATAGGGGAGATTTATCATTTCTTGTACATCACAAAGCTGACATGACAAAATTGCAAAGTCTTGTGCAGGTTGGGGTTCTGTGAAGAAAATTCCAGACTTGGGGCAACACGGTGGCTCAGTGGTTAGCACTGCAGCCTTTAAAAAAGGCTATTCAGATGCTACCATTATTGTGCACGGTGGGCGCTCCGTGCACCCCTTAGCATCATAGCTTCAGGACGCCCATTGCTGCCTCCAAGCCCTCCTCCTCCTGCTTGTTCACCACCTCCATCATCGGTGGTTTCTATTCCGGCTCGCTACTGCGCCATTTTCCCGTAGAAAACATTGTGAGCCGGCGCTGGAGCATGCGGAGTAACGTGCATTATTTCAATAGAAACCGCTGACGAGGAGGCGGTGAATAAGCAGGAGTAGGGGGGCTGGGAGGCACAAGGAAGAGCGGTGGGAGTCCAGAAGCTATGACTCTAAGGGGTGTACGGAACGCCCACCGTGCATGATCGAGTTCATTTGCATATCGATTTCCACAGTAAGAAACAAAAATGGGGGGGGGGTCTTTTCACAAACTAATAGGAGCACCTGAATAGCCTTTCTAAAGGCTACTCAGTCATATCTTTAGCTCATAGCCCGTAAATCTAGTGATAGAGCCCCTTTAACTAATCCCCTTTAACTAATGTTGTTTCTAGAAAGTTCAATGAACTATCACTTTCTTAGTGTTGATTGATAGCTATTAATATTCCAAACATTCTTGTTTATGATTTTACTGCCAGAAGATTTAACCAGGGGGTTACGGATTTTACATCAGCCAGGTTTTGCTAAAAAGAATCAGTGAACCCTGAAGAGGAAACACTTTGCATGTTCTCCGTATTATGTTGTTTTTGTGTCACATTTTCCAAGGTGTCTTCTAATTGACTTGGATCCTACTTGTTACACATCCTTAATATCCGTCTGCCCATCTGTGTCACCTTATCTGACTGTTCACACTTGAGAACTTTTTAAAAATCCCCCCCACCCACCCCCCTGATACAGTTGTATATTAGGTTGAGCGACTGGGATCGGAAAAGATCGGATTCTGATCGGCGATCGAGGAAATTTCAAGATCGCGATTGCAATTCTGATCACGATCTTTTCCAGCTGGATCAAGGTCGGAGGTTATCTCAAGATCGGCTCAAGTCTAAAAGTGACTTTTCCCATAGAGAAGCATTGACTAGGGTTGAGCGATCGAGCAAATTTCACGATCAGGAAAATTATTGAAAATCGGATTTTAAAATCGATCCTGAAATTTCAAGATCGGCTCAACCCTAGTTGTATGTTTTTGTGGTTTGAATTATATTTTTTGGCTTTACTTTAGGATATTTCTCGGTTTCCTGTTACTCACAGAACATTCTGGCCCATAGTTAGTTTTTTTTCTCATTGACGGCATTGTGTGAGGGCTTGATTTTGTCGGGATGAACTATAGTTTTTATTGGTACTATTTTGTGGTATATACAGTTTTTTAAATCACATTTTATTCTTTTTTGGGAGGCAGACAGACCAACCCCCCCCCCCCCCCCCCAATTTGGTTACAGTGTCACCATGTGGGATAAATAATGCTACATTTTAATGTTTTTTAATAGGACTCTCTCACTTGATCACATATAATATACTGTAACACTTCTATATTGCAGTAGATTGTAATTATTTTTAGCAACTGCCTATTAGGCCCTGACTCTGGCTGTACCTGATAAGTTTATATTCTACAGATGCACAATTATTTTGGGGTATGTTTTCAAGGTTTGTTTGCCAATTTCAAAGTTAAATCTGAACCAGAAAAATTATAAAAATCCATAAATCCATACTCATCTACTCCAAAAAAAAAAAAAAGACATACTGATAGGGAAAAATGTACATTGTGAGCTCTATGTGGGGCTGACAATCTACATTTAAAAAAAAAAAAAAGCCATACTCATCTTTCTTCACCTCTCCTGGGCTCCATTTTGGTGTTCAGCGCTCCTTCATGAGTGTGTTTGGTCCTCTCTCGTATCTTTGGATGACCCGTCATGACCAATGAGGCCCAATTATTGGCCTCAGTGGTCTCCGGGGACAGTGATGTTACCCATGAATTTTGGATCAGAAACTACATAGGAGCTACACATAGGCGAGGAAAGGTGTCGATGTTTTGTTTTCTTTATGTTACCCAGGAGGCCATAAAAGGGTCGAATAAGATGAGAGACGCCGGCAAGGTAACCCAAGAATGGTGAAGAAAGCTGAGTATGACTCTTTATTATTTTTATAAACTCCCCTGAGTCTCCTCTTATTATATTACGAGGCCACACAGTATAATAATAACTTGTGGGGGGCAAACATTTTAAATGTGAAACATTTGCAACAAATTTGCAACAAATGAATCTTGTTACAAACTGTCTTCTTCAGCTTTAATCTGACAGTCTAGATATCATTGTTGGGCTATGGGCTGCTGAGACTTTAAAGAGGGAGTCCCCTGGCCCCATTGTAACTAGTTGTATGACTCGATTAGAATTAAACATGGTATCTAAGGAGTTAATCTGTTGGAATTGGAGTTTTGTCCTACTTTGGCAGTGGAATATATCGCACAGCTGGCGTACACGCATGCAACCCACAGCTGGAATGGTTTGATCAGAAAAGAAAAAGAGAGGAAAACAATGATAGGTGACTGTTATAGGGGTTGTATATACAGTATAGAGTATATGCCTTATGTTATAGGGGTTGTATATACAGTATAGAGTATGTGCCTTATGTTATAGGGGTTGTATATACAGTATAGAGTATGTGCCTTATGAATTCTATTGAAAAAAAGTTCTGTAAGGCATCAATTGTATCAATGTCTTCTATGGATAACAAGTCTGTGGACTTAAGACCATCACGAAAAATCTAACCTGTTCTGATATTTTGTGTTGGTTAGAAAGTCAACCTTTATTCCTCATAGGGAAACATTAAAAGGATTCTATCATTAAAATTGTACTTTTTCTGCCTTAAGGCTCTTCTTCTCCTACCTTTAGATGTCTTCTCTGCGCCACCATTCAGTAGAAATCCCGGTTTTCGTTGGTATGCAAATGAGCTCTCTCGCAGCACTGGGGGTGGGCCCCAGCATGCAAACATCAGTGGGGGTGTCCCAAATGCTGCAAGAGAACTCTCCAGCGCCGCCTCCATCTTCTTTAGGAATGGCCTCTCTTCACGTCTTCTTCCGGCGCTGGGTTCAAACTTCTAGGCATCGGGTCTTGGGCAGACTCAACTGCGCATGCCCACCGGCCACAAGAAAATGGCCGCTTACACCATAAGTGTAGGTGACCATTTTCTTGTGGCCGGTGGGCATGTGCTGTTTGAACCCAGCGCCGGAAGAAGATGCAAAGAGAAACTGTTCCAGACAAAGATGGAGAGTTCTCTTGCAGCATTGGGGACTCCCCCAGTGCCGTTTGAGTGCTGGGGCCCGCCCCCAGTGCTGCGAGAGAACTCATCTGCATACTGACAAAAAACGGGATTTCTACCGAAAGGCGGCCCAGAGAAGACATCTAATGGTAGGAGAAGCATAGACTTTCTTAAGGCTATTCCGATGTTGTAGGCAGAATAGATACAATTTTAATGATAGAATCCCTTTAAAGTTACATCTAAGCTCTAATGTTTATTATATCACAGTTATTTTATAGTCTTATTTTCAGAATTTATTTTTTTACACTATTTCCAAACATTCCATATAGTATCCAGTATAGTTTATCCAGCCTGTCTTAAAATGTTCAACCAGCAGGTCGTATTCTTTCTCTTTAGGTCGCAATTCTCGCCCGGGGTCACACTACACCATACAAAGCCAGTCCTACCCCTCATATTGTATCCTCTTCCAGTCGGCTAAGCATGTCACTAATGTGCCCTTTATAGATAGCGAATTGTAACGTATTGTATTTCTTCTCACGCTCTGTGTTTTCCTCTATAACTTACAAGATCGCGTGAGAAAAATTCCAAAGTTGTACAACAAGTAACAATAGATTGACAAGCGGAGGCCGCTCCAACCCTATGTCACATTATAGGAAATAATACTGGCAAGCTTTAATGGACTGAAGGCTTTTGAAACATATCATGCACTCGAGCTTTTAAGCAGGCCTAGACATTTTATCAAATTATACCCTGGATGGCCTATTCTTTTGATCACGCCGAGATGTACATATTATGATGTTGGACTGAATTGTCTCTTCATACAGTTAGCTGTGTTACCGGAGAGCGGGACACTTAAGGGTAATGGATGTCAAAAGACTGCAATTGAATAAATATTAACAATGAAGAACCTGACATGTATTATTTAAGGAAAAGAGTAAGCGCGTGAGATGATGGAGCAAATAGGTTTGTGATTATTATCATTTTTTTTAACCAGAAAAATAAACTATTTTATTTTGATTCCGGCGTTCTGCTCGGCAATTACAGGACTTGGTTTACATCTCTAAGTGGATGTTTTCCAGGATCTGTTCTGTCTCAATGGCATAAAAAAAATCATGGTGAATCTTTTAGCTTTTGAAATTAAAGCGAATTGTAGCTTTCAATGTAACATTTTCTGTTATTTTGTATATACTTAAAGTAGCACTCCAGGATTTTTTTTTTTACATAGAGCTATTTTTCTAGAAATATTCTACCGGTGTCATGAGTTACAGTTACATTTTTTTTAAACTTTTCATGTAATCCAAGGCTCTATATAGCACCCCATGGTTTTCACTTTTTTTATGTAGATTGTGAGCCCCATATAGAGTAAATGTCTAGAGAGAAAAAGAGAGGTAGAAAACAAGACTTAGACAGTAGAGATGTATTGTGTGTGTGTGTGTGTATAGATAGATAGAGAGATAGATAGATAGATAGATAGATAGATAGATAGGAGATAGATAGATAGATAGATAGATAGATGATAGATAGATAGATAGATAGATAGATAGATAGATAGGAGATAGATAGATAGGAGAGAGAGAGATAGATAGATAGATAGATAGATAGATAGATAGATAGATAGATAGATAGATAGGAAATAGATAGATAGATACTGTAGATAGATAGATAGATAGATAGATAGATAGATAGATAGATAGATAGGAGATAGATAGATAGATAGATAGATAGATAGATAGGAAATAGATAGATAGATACTGTAGATAGATAGATAGATAGATAGATAGATAGATGATAGATAGATAGATAGATAGGAGATAGATAGATAGATAGATAGATAGATAGATAGATAGATAGATAGATAGATAGGAGATAGATAGATAGATAGATAGATAGATAGGAGATAGATAGATAGATAGATAGATAGATAGATAGATAGATAGGAGATAGATAGATAGGAGAGAGAGAGATAGATAGATAGATAGATAGATAGATAGATAGATAGATAGATAGGAAATAGATAGATAGATACTGTAGATAGATAGATAGATAGATAGATAGATAGATAGGAGATAGATAGATAGATAGATAGATAGATAGATAGATAGATAGGAAATAGATAGATAGATACTGTAGATAGATAGATAGATAGATAGATAGATAGATAGATAGATAGATAGGAAATAGATAGATAGATACTGTAGATAGATAGATAGATAGATAGATAGATAGATAGATAGATAGGAGATAGATAGATAGATAGATAGATAGATAGATAGATAGATAGATAAGATAGATAGATAGATAGATAGATAGATAGATAGATAGATAGATAGATAGATGAGATAGATAGATAGATAGATAGATAGATAGATAGGAGATAGATAGATAGATAGATAGATAGATAGATAGATAGATAGATAGAAGATAGATATGTGCAAAAAGTTTCAGAAACCTTTATCCCATCATTATTTGATGTAGGCACCTTTTTGGGGAGGAGTCATGGGAGTGATGATCCGGCCCCCTCAGATATCGCCCTGGTCTCATCATCATCCAGTCTGTCCGAGATGACATGAAGATACAGACGGATTGGATAAAGCCTACATCCACATAAGATCTGTGCTTAATTCTCCAAGATGGTGGGCACAACCCCAGTGATGTGACTAGAGGTTTAAGGGCCCTGGTGAGAAAGTCCAGCCCCTCCCCCTCCCCCACAGCAATTGTCTCCTCTTATGTGGTATAACCTCCCCCCAGGATCTATCCTTGAATAAACTCAAACCAGTTGCTCCATTTGACATGAAAAGGTTAATGTTCTCTTTTTGGTAGTATCATACATGTTCTCACTCCAGTTCAGCAGAGGACAGAGGTCATTTACATTTACAATGAAGAAACTACCAGCACGGGACTCAGAAAGGTGATCAGAGAAGTGTAATGAGCCTTTGTGTGGTGAGGGGGGCTGATGGATCCGGTGCCGGATGAGACCACTTTGAACCAAAGTTATGCCAGCGCCTATACGCCCCCTAAGGCTCCCGGGCCCAGGTTTGGTTGCACCCCCTGAACCCTCTCAAGTTACGCCCCTGGGAACAACCTCCCTGCCAAGTTCTGCCAAAAACCGTCTACAAGTACCGAGAAGACCTGATGGAAGGTAAAGGGCAAAGGTCACACCAAATATTGATGAGATTTACATTTCTCTTTTCTTCATTCATTTCCTTTTGTTAATTAGCAAAAACAAACAACTAACCCTTCTACTTCTGAAAGCTTCTTACATTGTAGCATTTTATCGCAGCTCCCTGAAATGTCTGCACAGCCCTGTACACAGTCCTATGAAAAAGTTTGGGCACCCCTATTAATCTTAATCATTTTTAGTTCTAAATATTTTGGTGTTTGCAACAGCCATTTCAGTTTGATATATCTAATAACTGATGGACACAGTAATATTTCAGGATTGAAATGAGGTTTATTGTACTAACAGAAAATGTGCAATATGCATTAAACCAAAATTTGACCGGTGCAAAAGTATGGGCACCCTTATCATTTTATTGATTTGAATTCCCCTAACTACTTTTTACTGACTTACTGAAGCACAAAATTGGTTTTGTAACCTCAGTGAGCTTTGAACTTCATAACCAGATGTATCCAATCATAAGAAAAGGTATTTAAGGTGGCCAATTGCAAGTTGTTCTCCTATTTGAATCTCCTCTGAAGAGTGGCATCATGGGCTACTCAAAACAACTCTCAAATGATCTGAAAACAAAGATTGTTCAACATAGTTGTTCAGGGGAAGGATACAAAAAGCTGTCTCAGAGATTTAACCTGTCAGTTTCCACTGTGAGGAACATAGTAAGGAAATGGAAGAGCACAGGGACAGTTCTTGTTAAGCCCAGAAGTGGCAGGCCAAGAAAAATATCAGAAAGGCAGAGAAGAAGAATGGTGAGAACAGTCAAGGACAATCCACAGACACCTCCAAAGAGCTGCAGCATCATCTTGCTGCAGATGGTGTCACTGTGCATCGGTCAACTATACAGCGCACTTTGCACAAATAGAAGCTGTATGGGAAAGTGATGAGAAAGAAGCCGTTTCTGCACGTACGCCACAAATAGAGTTGCCTGAGGTATGAAAAAACACATTTGGACAAGGCAGCTTCATTTTGGAAACAAAAATTGAGTTGTTTGGTTATAAAAAAAGGCGTTATGCATGGCGTCCAAAAAGAAACAGCATTCCAAGAAAAACACTTGCTACCCACTGTAAAATTTGGTGGAGGTTCCATCATGCTTTGGGGCTGTGTGGCCAATGCCGGCATCGGGAATCTTGTTAAAGTTGAGGGTCGCATGGATTCCACTCAGTATCAGCAGATTCTTGAGAATAATGTTCAAGAATCAGTGACGAAGTTGAAGTTACATCGGGGATGGATATTTCAGCAAGACAATGATCCAAAACACCGCTCCAAATCCTCAGGCATTCATGCAGAGGAACAATTACAATGTTCTGGAATGGCCATCCCAGTCCCCAGACCTGAATATCATTGAACATCTGTGGGATGATTTGAAGCGGGCTGTCCATGCTCGGCGACCATCGAACTTAACTGAACTTGAATTGTTTGTCCAAAATACCTTTATCCAGGATCCAGGAACTGATTAAAAGCTACAGGAAGCGACTAGAGGCTGTTATCTTTGCAAAAGGAGGATCTACTAAATATTAATGTCACTTTTCTGTTGAGGTGCCCATACTTTTGCACCGGTCAAATTTTGGTTTAATGCATATTGCGCATTTTCTGTTAGTACAATAAACCTCATTTCAATCCTGAAATATTACTGTGTCCATCAGTTATTAGATATATCAAACTGAAATGGCTGTTATAAACACCAAAATATTTAGAACTAAAAATGATTAAGATTAATAGGGGTGCCCAAACTTTTTCATAGGACTGTATATATATATATCTTACAGTATATTCTTCTCCATTTCTTTTAATATCACTTTGTCCTCCGTCATTTATACTGTAATGTTTTTGTAATGTTTTTCCATTGCAGTTCAGAGATGTGACATTTGTTTCCATAGCAACCGTAATAAAAAACTTCTTTTATAAAGACATTACGCATCATCTTCATGCAGAGACTAAACTGTGTTTCTGATTTTTGTGATTGTTTTGCGTATGTGTGGGTGTGTGTAGATATATGATGAATGTATATACTGTGTGTGTGTATGTATGTATGTATATGTGTATATATATATATATATATAGTGAGAGGTAGAGGGGGGGACATGTAAGCCGATGGCTGGTCAGGTAATGGAGGGGGTGCACATCTCACTCAGACTACTAAGGTGGGTGAGATGAGAAAACTCCAGAAAGAACATTTCTCAGCAGATAACTATGGGGTATTTCAGAGTTCCGGTTACTGGGCTGGATTTTTAGGAATGGCAGGTAGGTTGGTAGTGGGACCTGTCATTCCACCCCCCTCCAGTCCATACTTTGGGGATGTTCCGACAGCGACTCAGCTGCAGAGAGTCTGCTCATCAAGGAGGCTTAAGAAGTCAGCTCCAGGTATGTACACGGACAGCACGGTTACCCCCAGCTGAGCAAGAATTTCTGCCTTTAGTTTGTCATAGTCCTGGACATCTTTCTGGCAGAGGTCATAATAAACCTTCTGGGGTTCACCAGTCAGATAGGGTGCAGTGACGTCTGCCCAGTCAGCAGCTGGCAGTTTCTCCTGTTCGACCACTCTCTTAAACACAGTCAGGAAGGCCTCCACGTCATCATCTGGGGTCATCTTTTGCAAAGCTCTTTGCACAGCCCGCTTCTCATCTCTTTGCTCCACAGGTTTTTGCAGGCTAGTGACACCAGTCTCTTTAAGGAGTGCAATTTGCTCCATCAGTAAACGATTAGTTTGTTGTTGCTGCACATTGGACTGCACAAGATGCTTTAGTATCTCCTCCATAGTCTGGGTCTTCACCCAGGTCATAAAAAAAATAAAAAATCTCCAGCAAAGAGGGGACGTGTCATTGCCCCTAGCAATCGCTGTATGCCCGCATCCTCCACCAATTGTCAGGGTCTGGGGTTGCTAGGTGGGGTGGGCATAGACACACAAGTCCAGTTTATTTAATCCAAAACAAATGTAGAGTTTATTTTCACTCAAAAAGGTAGTGCAGCAACAAAAGGAAACAATACAAAAATAAATCCCTGCCTGGCTGGGCTCTAACTAAACATAGAATATGTGACCTTACCTAGAATAACAGGAATCCAAAGACAGTTGAATCACTCAGGACACAGCTCCAAAAATATGACCTCTCTGTTGGCTCTCCAGCCAAGCTCTGCCCCCAGTCTGCTGCTGGAGCAACTTCTTAAGCCTCCTTTGATGAGCAGACTCTCTGAACATCCCCAAAGTGTGGACTGGAGGGAGGTGGAATGACAGGTCCCACTACCAACCTACCTGTCATTCCTAAAAATCAAGCTCAGTAACCGGAACTCTGAAATAACCCTCAGCAGGCAATAGTTATCTGCTGAGAAATGTTCCTTCTGGAGTTTTCTCATCTCACCCACCTTAGTAGTCTGGGTGAGATGTACACTCCCGCCATTACCTGACCAGCCATCAGCTTAATATATATATATATATATATATATATATATATATATATATATATATATATATATAGCCAGCCACAAGGTACAACAAGTACCCAATATGCAAAGAAAAAAGCAACAATAGGCAACACTCCGAAGAAAGAAGTGAAAATTGTGAGTTTATTGCCCCATATGAAAATGCAACATTTCAGCTTAAGGTAACATCCTACTGGTACAAATAGTTTCTAGCAATATGTTGGCATATCCATCAAGTGTAATATTTTTATAAATACATATATGTATGATGGAGTGTTGTCCACTATGGCCATGGGTTATGTGTTGTGTGTTTTTCTGATGTACATGGTCCTTTGGAGCTTAGGTATCTTTCTATTATGGTCAGGATTTTGTATTATGATATTTGGCGCATGCGCCGTGCTCTCCCTGATATTCTGTATGTGATATTTTTGTAATGTAGATAAGTTGCGGCTGAGGATCTCGCCATGCCATGCTACATGTGCACGGTGGTATCCTGTTACTGAAGTTGAGTGCAGATGATGTCATGGTGTTTACGCATGTGCCGTGCTCTCCCTGATATAATGTATATGGTCTTTTAGTAATTTAGATGAGTCGTGGCTGAGGATCTGGTTATGCCATGCTACATCTGCACGGTGGTATCCTGTTATTGAAGTTGAGTGCAGATGATGTCATGGAGTTTACGCATGTGCCGTGCTCTCCCTGATATAATGTATATGGTCTTTTAGTAATTTAGATGAGTCGTGGCTGAGGATCTGGTTATGCCATGCTACATCTGCACGGTGGTATCCTGTTATTGAAGTTGAGTGCAGATGATGTCATGGAGTTTACGCATGTGCCGTGCTCTCTCTGATATAATGTATATGATCTTTTTGTAATTTAGATGAGTCGTGGCTGAGGATCTGGCCATGCCATGCTACGTGTGCTACTTGTTACTGAAGTTGAGTGCGGATGGCGTCATCCTGTTTACGCATGCGCGATGATGTCACACACTGCTTAGGTGTGGTGATCTAGAGAGCTATAATATTCTGGTTATGTCATTATCATGTTATAGGGTTATAATTGACTGCACAGGGCGAGGGGCTCCAGTATTTGGGGTGGTTTTTACATCATACGCCTACATTGTTTCTCTTATTGTTCTTTATTCATTGATTATGAAATTGTTACATTTATTGTATTAACAAAAACTTATTTTTTTATACTATTGATTGTGGGTTTTTGTCTCCTCTTGTGATTGGGGTTGAGATTGTTATCCACTTAAGGGGATTCCAAGATATGATGCATCTTTGAGGAAATTGTTTTTGGTTTGCACGATATATTAAATGTTTGACATCTTGTATGGCCGTGACATTATGATACATTGAATCCAGGATCCACGCAGCTCTTGTATGTTCTTAGTTTACTTTTTGATAAATCATTTAGGAGCTCAGACAAATACAGATTTTCTCTGCTGATATCAGAATAAAAGACTTCCTTCAGTCGCCTTGTAAATACGAAGCGTTTCATCTCAGTGGCCTCGGCTATAAAAGGACCTGTAAAAGTCTGAAGAGTCAGCAAATTCTAAGCAATGCTACTTGGGAATACACCTACTGAAAGTGTCTGTCGCAAATTGCCTCCAGCAATCTAACTTTTGCTGCTCCGCTCTTCAGTTTTTATTCAATTATTAAGAAACAACAAGGTCCTAAGTAGCAAAAATCTGTTTTGTTTACTCACTGTAAGTTTTTGTCCATTGACTTAGTAACGATGAGAATCCACCAAACTAGACCTGAGCTTACCAGACTTTACACAAATGTCATAGCTAATGCATTAAAAATGTATTAATATGTATGTCAAAGGTTGTTTTTTCTTTTTTGCTGTTGACATATTTTTAACCCCTTCAGGACCAAGCCATTTTTGGGCTTAAGTGGATGTTCTAGGACGTATTAATGATGACAGATCCTTAAGGGTGCCTTCACACGGAGTAACGGGGCGCTGATTCTAGCGAAAGAATCAGCACTGCAACACAGAATCCCATTGACTGCAATGGGCTCCGTTTAACGCGTGTAACACATTGAAATCAATGGGAGGCTGTTTAACCCATTGATTTCAATGTGTTACAGGCGTTAAATGGAACCCTACAGAACATCCTCGAAGCTCCCGATACTTCCTCGCAGGCATCTTCCAGTCATTTAAGGGCTCCTGGGCAACATCAGGGGCCTGTGATTGGGACTAAGTGGTCATGTTGGTCTTGTCAATGTCACGAATCATAGCCCACTGACATCACTCAAGAAGCCGGAAGAAAATGGAAGAGGACCTCCCTTTGTTCCTGGTTTTATATAATCTTGAGTCGGAAGAGTATAAAACATACAATACTCCATCAGAAAGAAAAAACTAAATCAAGACGTACCCCGACAAAATCTAAAGAAATCCAAACAGTTATTGATGCGCTAAATAAGAAAATCTATACACAGAACAGTCAATACACACACTAGCATAGTAACTCTTCACATTACCACATATGGACGTCATATAACTCCTCTATAGCTCCTACATAGATATCTACGTGATGACATCATGACTAGAGATGAGCGAATATGCTCGATCGAATTCCTCGGCCACATAGCTCTCGGTGCAAAAACACTTCTTGGGCTTTGAAATTTTACTGCCCCTCCCACCTTCCCTGTCCCCGGGAGCTATACGGCCGAGGTATTCAATCCAGCATATTTGCTCATCTCTAATCATGACGCTCTATTGGTGGCCCAATCAGAGGCCTTAAGGGTGACCCCGGCAAATAACATCACCAAGACAGAGCTGGACACTGGCCAAAAAGAGATAAGGAAAGATAAGTATGAATGTTTTTTAAAAAATTTCACCTCCCCTGGGCCTCCACCTAATATACTCTGGGGTCTGGAGAGAGCGCATAGTATAATGTGGTGGCCATGTTAGTTTGCTTGATATGAATCTCCATAAAAAACAAACAATTTGTAATATTCAGGTCAAACCCGGCTCGGTACAAGTTGGTTCGCCCATCTTGAGTTGCCATCTATCTATTGGTAATGATATACAAGATGGTTCAGACCTGTAGCCTGTAGTGAGACGATGAATAGACTTCTAGGCTCAGCAATGGTCTTCTCCTACTTGGTGTTCATCTTTTCTATGTCAATAACAGTGAAAGTGATCTAACTAACCCCCCTCTATTATTATCTACCATTCACCACCACCAGGGGTGATGGGAAAAACCAGGTATGATACAGACCAGAGACTATCAAGTGATGGTTGACTACTGAGGCAACCGCTGATATTATTAGTCTGGGAATGCATAAAAGCGTTGCTTCGTACCCTGGTAATGTACGCTGCTACATTGTATCTGGCTGGTATTAAAAATAGGGAGGGGGGGACCCCACAAAGTATTTTTTAATGATTTATTTATTATTTTTTAAATGAAATAAACTCATTTCTAAATATCTAAGGCGTTGTTCACATTTGCGCTGGGCTCTCCATCGTTCGAGTCCGCCAAGGGACCTGAACGACTGCTAAAACATCTAATCATATTTCTATGCTAGCCTTTACTCCTTTGCGTCTATCTATCTTAGAAAACATTCAGATTTTTCTTGTAATAGTATTTTAAAACTGAATTTGCTAAGTATTCTTACATACTCCTTATAATACTAAAATTACTCCTGTAATTTTTTAAAAATATATTTTAATTAAAGTATGACTCATTGGATTAAAAAAACAACAAAAAAACAAACTATATACTCCAAATTGGTGTTTTTTGTTAAGAAACTTGAGAGGTGTAGTCATGAACCTAAATTATTCTGGCTAAATATTCATTTTTTAAAATACCTGATACAAAAACAGCGCACATTTGTGAATCCATACACACTGATGTCATTTGATGCTGTAGATTATTATTTCAGGGGCCCGGGAAAGCTCCGCACAAAATAATAAACACAGATACTCACCTTTCTTCACCTTTCACCTCCCAATAACAGACCTCAGCAGTGACCCCAAGGAGTGGGATGTTGGAGAAGATGCCAAAGAGCCCCTGGGAGGAGACGGCATACCCAGGAGAGGTGAGTATATTTGTGTCTGTGCCACCCTGGGCATACAATTATCAATCCTGGGATCCGAAGAGACCCCTGAGTATAAGACCAAACAATACTTGTGGGTGAACCTTGTGAATATTCACAAAACTACACAAAGAACATAGACGACATAGACAGCACAGTTACTTCTCTTTCGCTACTAAGAGACCTCTGCTTATACTACTGAGCATGCTCACTAAAATCTCCCGTACAGTTCAATGGATACTTTCCTGGCTCAGTTTTGTGTCTATGTGTCGGCTATAGAGCAGAGTTCAGTGGCTCTTGTTAATCGCTTATAGATAGATTATAGACGGCCGCCTAAAGACTCCAGGTCTGCACATTGATGCGGCATATCTAGGATCCCACTGAACAGAGAGGGGGTTGAGCCTGTGTCTGCTCCTCTTCACTGCAATCTATAGGATGGATATGACTTTCTTTACCGAAGTCTATCCATTATGGGAATAGACAATCAAATGTGTGCAGGATGTGGCATAAAAGTAGAAAAACCTCTATACAATATTTTATCTCTGTTCTTCTCTTTTAAAGCACTGACCAGATACAACAACATAGGGGTCTAACAATCCAGGTTATTACAATCATATTACAGAGGGATATGAGGGATAGGGGTCAGGATCAGACAAGAGTAGGTTTTATGGGCTCGGAAACTTTCAGAGCAATATTGAGAGAAAAATCTCATTGTTTGTATAATAAAAAGTTGCACAATTTTCCAAAATACTTTCTGTATCAATTCCTAATGGATTACTAGATCTCTGCTTACTGTCATTCATTCTGTTTACTGCCAGTGGATAAAAATCAGTCCATGGTCATGTTATGTAGAGTCCAGGATCATGTGATATACACAAGGTGCACGGCTCGTTATAGTCACAGCACAATAATCATCTGCCTGGTAATGAGTCGTGTACCTGTGTGCTCATCACATGACCATGGACTGTATAGCACATGACCATGGACCATACATCACATGACCATGGACCGTATATCACATGACCATGGACTGTATATCACATGACCATGGACTGTATATCACATGACCATGGACCGTATAGCACATGACCATGGACCATAGATCACATGACCATGGACTGTATAGCACATGACCCCGGACTGTATATCACATGACTATGGACTATATATCACATGACCTTGGACTGTATCTCACATGACCATGTACTGTATAGCACATGACCATGGACAGTATATCACATGACCATGGACCATACATCACATGACCATGGACCATATATCACATAACCATGGACCATACATCACATGACCATGGATTGTATACCACATGACCATGGACTGTATCTCACATGACCATGGACTGTATATCACATGACCATGGACCATACATCACATGACCATGGACCATATATCACATAACCATGGACCATACATCACATGACCATGGATTGTATACCACATGACCATGGACTGTATATCACATGACCATGGACTATATATCACATGACCATGGATGGTATACCACATGACCATGGACTGTATATCACATGACCATGGACTGTATATCACATGACCATGGACCGTACATCACATGACCATGGACCATACATCACATGACCATGGACTATATATCCCATGACCATGGACCGTACATCACATGACCATGGACCGTACATCACATGACCATGGACCGTACATCACATGACCATGGACTGACTTTTATCCACTGGCAGTAAGAAGAGTGAATGACAAAACACAGAGATCTAGAAAACCGTGAGCAATTGACACTGAAAGTATATTGGAAAATTGTACGGAACTAGGTCATGGCACACAGAATACAATTATTATGGTAATTCCAGACAGAGGCCAAGGCAGGCAGCAAATAATCAAGTGAGAGAAGCAGATCCGAGGGCAGGAAACAAAAGACCCAGAATATAATAAACAGAGGTCAAGGGGAGGTGACAAAAAAAAATAAAAAAATAAAATAAATAAAAATAATAATAATAAAAACATTCCTACTCCCCTTCCCTTACCTATTTTGTGCTTCCTTGCTTCATTTGGAGCTCTCCTGGTGACATCCGGCGATGTTCTGTGATGTCATCAGCTCGTTGATCACTGCTTAGAGAGCCTCAATGCTGAGCCCGACTGATGATGTCATATAAAAGCATCAGACGTTACCAGAAGAGCACTGAATGCCACGAGGGCCTGCCCTGCGCTTCCACCTCAACTTTGGTTTCATTAAAACCAGTGAACCAGGTCACTCATTTCTACTGTCCACCGATATCTGCAAGTCTTTTTCAGTGTCAATTTTACCTAATGTTTTTAATACAATTTAATTCTTAGAGTGTAACTCCAGTTATAAGTGACTTATCATAGATAAATAATGCAGGTGAATATAAAAAACATATTAAATAACCTGATTTCTTCTCCACTTCTCAGGCCGAGTTACTTTCTACATATTAGTCTGTAAAGAGGGGGAAATAAGAGGCTTCTGGAAAAGAAACTCAAATAATTGCTGCTCCTACACTTGGCTACTCTGTGCTCTTTTAATGGGTTTGTCTCATCTCAAGCATCCTATCTATACTGCTAGCTTATGTGGATTTAAGAGTTTTCCTAAATACACTGCTTCATCAAAACTGCTTTGTTTCGCCGCTATCTTAATTTATTCACTTCATTGTTTACACTGTGTTTCCATAACCACGGACCTGGGGGGATGATCTTATCTCTCCGCCAGGACAAGTGACATAGCTCCCTGCTCTCAGATAGGGGAGGGGGAGCTGAGTACTCGGGGGCAGCTTGTATTTCTGAGCTGCTTATCTCCAGCTCTTCCAGTTATCAGGTCTGCTAACTAAATTTTGGTAATAAGGGCTGAGATAGGAAGTCTGTTATCTTTGTATGTAAACACAGACCTAAAATGGAGTTTATTGCAAGCTGACTCTTGTTCCTGTAGCATGTAAATTTGGGATTCTCACCACCTATCAAATCCAGTTCTGCTACATCAGCTACTGCTATGAAGAGAGATGGCAGAGCTGGCTATGTCTGGGAGACAGCAAGTGAAACCCCACCCACCAATGTACCAAGAAAACCAGGAAGTGAACAGAGCACACAGCATGCAGGTTGGTGAACAAGCCAGTTGGGAATACCCCTTTAACAATTCTAGGATTGTAGATAAGAGGCTGCCAATGCACAGACTAACCCTATTAATAATTAGATTATTTTACGTTTTATTGGACTTCCATAAAAAGGACATAAAAACAACACAAACCTGCAAACCCCGTAGAAGAAGAGAAGTGTATAGCGATATAGAATACACATCAGATTATCGCTCTGATCGTCATCTCTATGGTCTGGGCTACAGCAGCTATTGTGGCTTTTCCAGGCAGACAAGTGGTAATATGAAAAAATAGAAAAGGCTGGTGAAGGAGATTGCTTAAGGCGCATGTAATAATGAAATATGTAAATGTTTTTCCTTTCTTCTAGTGCTCCCATTATTTTTATCAAACAAACTGTCAGGTTTTATCAGCCACATTATAGGTTTGGCATATTTGCCTAATCATAGCTGTTAAATTCTATGTGGACATGAAATGCTAAACTATATATATTAATATATCAACACCCAGCCATAGTTTATTCTTCCTTATCCTTCCGTGACTGGAAAACATCCACATAATTAGCTGTACATGATATAATACACAATAGAAAACACAGCAAGCAAAACCAATCACCAACAAAATGTGCTATGAGCAATCTAGAAAGACAGAGCGTAAATAAGAAAAATGGACGCCAGTCTATTGGAGACAACCCAAGCGGGGGGCATCACTAATGGAACAGGCGGAATCCAAGTCACATCAAGGTTACAATGTTGCAAATATGAAATAAAGCAGAAAAAGATCCTACTAATATTATAAATGTGAAAGGTTGTATGTTTGGATGTTTGGATGTTTGTTCCTTAATCACACCTAAAGGGGACCGCCGCAGGTGGGGGTGCTGTGGGAGTGGATGGGGGGCCACGGGAGGGGGCCCTGAAGGAGGGCCATGGGAAGGGCTCCGGGCGTGGGGATGGGGGCCACTGCGGAGCCGGGTTCTGCGGGAGGAGGGACAGGAGGTAGGTGCAGGGGGCCACCGCATGAGGGGAGCCCGAGTGGGGAGGTGGGTGCCACGGGAGGGAGGGTCGAGGTGGGTGTTGAGGCCAAGGGGGGTGCCGCCAGAGGGGGGCCAGAGGTGGCTGTAGGGGCTGCCTCAGGTGGGGAGGCCATGGGGGAAAAGGGGTGGCCTAGGTGTGCAGGAGATGCCACAGGAGGCATACCATAACCAGCGGCAATTTTCTACATGTACACAGCTCAGTGCCAATGCCGACCCACAGACGAAGTCGCGGGCAGATGCTAGTAATATCTAAATTGCACAACCGTATCGATAGCATTGGGTACAGCAGAAAGTGTAGACATATGTGGTTTGAAAGACTAATACAATATCAATATTTGATCGATTTGGACTTATTCCCGGAGGAGGGGTCCCCACCAATCTTCTGAATGGTGTCTGAATGGAGGACAGCTAAAGTGTAAGCAGGACAGAACAAAAAACAGCAGAGACCCAGCAATGACATCATCACAGATGTGTAACTACTATTTTTGTACCTGCTGCACACTCAGCTCTGCTGCATCAAAGATGCGCTGAACCCTGCTGCACACTCAGCTCTGGCTGACCGTGACGTGCTTTGCAGTAAATTATTATACTCTGGGATCACTACAGACCAAGAAGAGGTGACGAAAATAAAATAACATTTATAATCGACTTCTATTACCTATTGTGACCCTTCTCACGGTGTCCGGCTCTGTCTCTGACTCTTGCGGCATCGGGCGCTCTCTTGTGATGTCATGCTCCCAGAGTCACCACTGAGGTCTGTGATTGGGCCATTGCAGTGACACACCAAGCATCATGATGTCATGACACTTGGCAGGGCTATGCTTGGGCACATAAGATGACAGGAGAGCACAGGAGGACATGAGGGGGGCCCAGGGTATAATCATTTCACTTCTGGTTTTATTCACACAAGTTCTGATTGAAACAAACTAGAGGATCGCTTTGTCTGAACATGAGATCCAACAAGTCTTCAGAGGTTCTCCCATCTCTGGAGATTCTTGCAGCTCCTCTCCTGCCCCGTACATCTCAGCAAGTCATCCCGAAACTGTTGTGTCTATGGCGATATGAGATTTCTAAATGCTGTTCAGCAGTCAGAGGAGAGGGCGGCCACATCATGTGCAGAAAATACCAAACAAACAAAAAAAAATGTATTTAATAAGTCCATTTCTAAGTAGTGCACAACATTTTTTAGGTGTTAGATATTGATCCCCTATCCTTAGGATAGATCATTATTATCTGATCGGTGCAGGTCTGATATTGACCACCTGCTTCGCTTCACATCCCGGTAAGGTCACATTCATTCATCATATGAACCGGTTACAGCTCAGTCCCACTTAAACAGATTTGAGTTCAGTTGGATGGGACTCATCTGCAATTCCAAGAACATCCCCTATACATTGTAAGGCGCTGTGCTTAGCATTCAATAAAGAGATCATAGCTCTTATCCAAAGAGTCCCTTCAAAGCTGATCTGTGGGGGTCCCGGGTGTCGGACCCCCACTGATCAGATATCAATGACCTATCCTAATGACAGTCTATCAGTAATTCCTTTAAGTATTATTTGTATTGCAATGTCAATATTAGAAATCTTGCGCCTATTTTCGGAGAATGGCTGCAGATGGTAATTATACACCTGTTATTGTGCAAGGGTTAACATAGGAGAACGTTGCTGATGTTACCGGAATACAAATCTTCTCACCTGTTTTTCTTCATATTTGACAAAAATAGTTGCTCAGGTTTTTTGCTAAGGTGTTAATAAGGCATCCCTACACGTAGGAGCGATAACCTAGATTCATACATTTCATGCTATCTTTGGAGACCTCTTACAACAGTCCTCAGGAAATTATTAGCAGATTTAGGTCCGTCTTCCATTACTCATACATTACTATTTCACATCTTAAGCAAATGTTATCATAAAAAAATGTCTATTTCATTTCTATTCAATATGCATCCAGCGATCCGTCCTAGGACATCGCCTATTCCTCGCACAGACGTATAAGAGAAGAGATGGGGTATCTTATGTATGTGTATCAGACATTAGCCAGAGTGAGACCAATAATACAAATGAGTTCATTATGCAAGAAATGAGACATTTTATTAATATTAATAGAACGGTGTCCTTTAAGATTCATCATCATCCATTTAACTGGTGCTGTGATGAAAGGGACGCCTCGGTTGTGTAGATGGGTCTTTTGGAAGATTTTTATCAGGAGGATTACTCACTGAGTTACAGCTTCTCATACATAATCACATTGAATTACACTTAGTTAAATATTCATGAGATTATATAGGTTCGATGTGAAAATTGCTGAGAAAATGTATATTTTGACCTCATAATTCGTCCTGAAAAACAAAATGTTGTCAAACACACAGCTTAAGGGAAAGGCGGAGTAAAGAGGAAGGTGAGAAGATGGGAAGATGCTCTAATAAGACAAAACTAGAAGAAGATACCTTTGTGCCCACTGAAAAGCCAAATGTACAATGGAGGAGCTACAAAGTTGCTTGTCAATTATGTTCACTCCTTCCTTACTGTTCTTCTTCGTTGGACACATCACAATATGTGTATCGTAAGATTGACAGCTTTTCAAGATAATGTTGTTTTGTAACATTGTGTCGCTAAGTATTATGCTGTATAAGTCTATAAGCCATTTGGGTTTTGCTGGTATGTTAGGATGTTCTGTTGCATGTAGTTCACCAAGTTCGAGCTAAGACAAGGGTGGACACATCTCTACAGTATTTGGTATGAATTGGATGGGTCTTTTTATGGGACCTGGAGAATAAATGACGCCAATTGTACAGGACATATGCTTACGTACTTGTATAGTGTCAAAGAGCATAACAAGTAACCCCCGAGGACGTCTCCACCTTCACCAACAATAGTGCACTCTGGATTGTGGGGTTGGAGTTGTTGTTTGTTGTAGGTCCATATGTTACAGAAATCACAGCACTTCCCAATGGATTGTGTGTAGACTAGATTTTATTTGTGGACCCCCAATATGTGATGTATGACATGAACCCTTTAGGTTGGCTATGTCCCTTTAGCAAAACCTTACCATTTTTTTAGAGCTTGAGACCCCCCCTTTTGGTCATGGACCATACTCACTTTTGTGGTGTGGACACGCAATGTGCCAGTCGTGCCCTTTGTTCGTGACATGACCAGTACAAAAGGTGCCCCAAGTCATCTGGTGGATGCAGAAGCCGTCCGCAGGTCCTAGGAGGTCACGTCTTTTTGTAGAAGTCTTCCAGATGTTTTGGATGATTTTTCAAGTACGTTTATACTGTAGGTACTGCCAGATGATAAAGGGACATCTTTGAGCATCTCTGTTTGTAGATCTTATTGCCTAATGACATTGAAATTAATTTTGGACCATCATTTAGCTTCCTAAACCATCTGATAGCGCCTATAACCCTCCCATTATTGTGACCTGTCACCGGGATCTCACTACAATGGTGAAACTTCATCTACTGGATCGGGAGATGGCAGCAATTGCTCAGTCTGCCTTCCAATATTACTGAGGTTGACCAGTACAAAACTACTAGATGAGCCGTAACAATGGCAGGAGCTTGGGGTCATTAGCACACTACGCAAATTACTTTAAGGGATTCTATCATTGGGAAAACTCATTTTTAACTAAGCGTGTATTTGCATCGACTTTACAAATTCTATTCCACACATACCTTTTGTTTGTTAATCCTCCCAGCCATTTGAATTAGCCCGCTTTTATTGATATGCTATTTAGCCAGCAACAAGCACGGGACGTTCAGTGAGCACTGTCTGCTGTGTGTACGCAGAGGGAGGGGAGAGCAGGGAGGATGATGATGATGATGATGATGATGATAACAACTCATCAGCCTTTAGAATAGCCTTTCTAAAGTCTATGCAAATACATGCTTAGTTAAAAGTGAGTTTTCCCAATGATAGAATCCCTTTAAGAGTTACTATACCATGAAGTGCCACTCTGTTTTATGTCCTCCTTTAAAATGCTATGCAGCCTTGTATGGCACTTGGATATATATATACAGTCCTATGAAAAAGTTTGGGCACCCCTATTAATCTTAATCATTTTTAGTTCTAAATATTTTGGTGTTTGCAGCAGCCATTTCAGTTTGATATATCTAATAACTGATGGACACAGTAATATTTCAGGATTGAAATGAGGTTTATTGTACTAACAGAAAATGCGCAATATGCATTAAACCAAAATTTGACCAGTGCAAAAGTATGGGCACCTCAACAGAAAAGTGACATTAATATTTAGTAGATCCTCCTTTTGCAAAGATAACAGCCTCTAGTCGCTTCCTGTAGCTTTTAATCAGTTCCTGGATCCTGGATGAAGGGATTTTGGACCATTCCTCTTTACAAAACAATTCAAGTTCAGTTAAGTTTGATGGTCGCCGAGCATGGACAGCCCGCTTCAAATCATCCCACAGATGTTCAATGATATTCAGGTCTGGGGACTGGGATGGCCATTCCAGAACATTGTACTTGTTCCTCTGCATGAATGCCTGAGTCGATTTGGAGCGGTGTTTTGGATCATTGTCTTGCTGAAATATCTATCCCCGGCGTAACTTCAACTTTGTCACTGATTCTTGAACATTATTCTCAAGAATCTGCTGATACTGAGTGGAATCCATGCGGCCCTCAACTTTAACAAGATTCCCGGTGCCGGCATTGGCCACACAGCCCCAAAGCATGATGGAACTTCCACCAAATTTTACAGTGGGTAGCATGTGTTTTTCTTGGAATGCTGTTTTTTTTTGGACGCCATGCATAACGCCTTTTTGTATGACCAAACAACTCAATTTTTGTTTCAACAGTCCACAGGCTTGTCCAAATGTGCTTTTACATACCTAAGGGGGCTCTATTTGTGGCGTACGTGCAGAAACAGCTTCTTTCTCATCAATCTCCCGTACAGCTTCTCCTTGTGCAAAGTGCGCTGTATAGTTGACCGATGCACAGTGACACCATCTGCAGCAAGATGATGCTGCAGCTCTTTGGAGGTGGTCTGTGGATTGTCCTTGACTGTTCTCACTATTCTTCTTCTCTGCCTTTCTGATATTTTTCTTGGCCTGCCACTTCTGGGCTTAACAAGAACTGTCCCTGTGGTCTTCCATTTCCTTACTATGTTCCTCACAGTGGAAACTGACAGGTTAAATCTCTGAGACAACGTTTTGTATCCTTCCCCTGAACAACTATGTTGAACAATCTTTGTTTTCAGATCATTTGAGAGCGGGCTGTCCATGCTCGGTGACCATCAAACTTAACTGAACTTGAATTGTTTTGTAGAAAGAAATGGTCCAAAATACCTTCATCCAGGATCCAGGAACTGATTAAAAGCTACAGGAAGCGACTAGAGGCTGTTATCTCTGCAAAAGGAGGATCTACTAAATATTAATGTCACTTCTCTGTTGAGGTGCCCATACTTTTGCACCGGTCAAATTTTGGTTTAATGCATATTGCGCATTTTCTGTTAGTACAATAAACCTCATTTCAATCCTGAAATATTACTGTGTCCATCAGTTATTAGATATATCAAACTGACATGGCTGCTGCAAACACCAAAATATTTAGAACTAAAAATGATTAAAATTAATAGGGGTGCCCAAACTTTTTCATAGGACTGTATATATATATATATATATATATATATATATATATATATATATATATATATATACACATATATTTATCAATGTTGTATGTTATATACAGGACCATGTTTTATGCTAGAAGCAAAGTCTTTAGACCGAGTCCAATGTATAACAATTCCCATGGATAAAAACAGCTTGGAATACAGTACTCAAAAGACATTTGGGCTAGTAAACGCATGACTGTGTGCATGATTTCTTAGGCTCATATAGTTGGTCTGGTATACACTTGATTGTGTGCATGATTAGGTTCTTATGGTTTGGCTGGTATATACAACTGTGTGCCTGATTCCTCAGGATAATATGGTTGGTCTGGTACACACAACACTGTGTGGGGCTGATATACATACATGTGACTGTGTGCATGATTCTTTAAGCTCATATGGTTAGGTTGGTATACATACACATGGCTTTGTGTGTGATTCCTTAAGTAGACGTAGTTGGTCTGGTATATGCATGACTGTGTGCGTGATTCCTTAGGTAGATATGGTTGGTCTGGTATACACATGACTGTGTGCATGTTTCCTTAGGCTCATATGGTTGGTCTGGTATACATACAGTACAAATGACTGTGTGCATGATTCTTTAGGTTTATATGGTTAAGTTGGTATACATACACATGGCTGTGTGCCTGATTCCTCAGGATAATATGGTTGGTCTGGTACACACAACACTGTGTGGGGCTGATATACATACACGTGACTGTGTTCTTGATTCTTTAAGCTCATATGGTTGAGCTGGTATACATACACATGTCTTTGTGTATGATTCCTTAGGTAGAGGTTGTTGGTCTGGTATATGCATGACTGTGTGCATGATTCCTTATGCTCATATGGTTAGTCTGGTAAACATCCAAATGACTGTATGCATGATTCTTTAAGCCCATACGGTTGGTCTGGTATACATACACATTAATGTGTGCATGATTCCTTAGGTTCATATTCTTGGTCAAGCATACACATGACTGCGTGCATGATTCCTTAGGCTCATATGGTTGGTCTGGAATACACATGACTGTGTATGATTCCTTAGGTAGATATGTTTAGTCTGGTATACACATGACTGTGTGCATGATTCCTTAGGCTCATATGATTGGTCTGGTATACACATGGCTGTGTGCATGATTCCTTAGGCTCATATGGTTGGTCTGGAATACACATGACTGTGTATGATTCCTTAGGTAGATATGTTTAGTCTGGTATACACATGACTGTGTGCATGATTCTTTAGGCTCATATGATTGGTCTGGTATACACATGACTGTGTGCATGATTCCTTAGGCTCTTATAGTTAGGTTGGTCTGTTATACACATGACTGTGTATATGATTCTTTAGGCTCATATGATTGGTCTGGTATACACATGTCTGTGTATATGATTCCTTAGGCTCATATGCTGGTTCTGATATACACATATATATGATTCTTTAGGCTCATATGGTTAGGTTGGTCTGGTATACACATGACTTTGTGCATGATTCCTTAGGCTCTTATGGCTGCTTTTAGAAATCCCTGCTATAATCACATTTAAGAGTCGGTAATAGTCTTGTAATACAGCAAAACAAATATAATGACACTTATATAGTATGTGGAATATTTTTTTTAGTAAAGAAATGAGAAGTCCTGCATATTTTATCTCCAATATTACTTTTATTTAAAATCAATTCAATGTTCCAAGGACTAACAAAATCATTCTTGCACAAACTTCAAAGACCCTTCACATAATGTCACTATTAATCCTTCACAATATGTGACTTTTCTCTATTAAATCTTTGTCATGTAATTTACCTCCTGAAGTTTCGCTTCCCACAACCGTCTCTACAGTTCATAGTATAATCGAGGATGATTCGCTTTGCCTGAGCTAATCCTCTGATTGCAATAACATTTTATCTCACGCTACAAAGCTTTCATATACGAAAGATCTGAAAATACGATAGCGAAATACACAGCGAACAACAAAGAAGAGTTCAGGTGTCTGCAGCCCCCAAACCAAATGTAAGGCTTATTTATAATACGAAATATGTGTCAGAATGAGTGAAAAGCTTCATAAGAACATCTAATATCCAGAACAATGGAGCAGGAGTTGTTATTGAAAGCCTGAGGAGGTTAATGTGCAAGATTGCAGAGAATGGTGACCAGGGCTAAAGAAATGAGCAAAGTCCATTGATGAAAAAGAATCACTTTCTGGCACACAGTAGACTAAACTGAAGCCGGCCATAGAATTCAGCAGTCATTGGTTGACCATCTATTGTGTCCGAGTCTTACTGAACCAAAGATGTTACGACTAGAGATGAGGTTTGAGATTCGTTTTGAGTAGTCCCTCAATATTCGACCACTCGAATCGAATATCGAACCCTATTATAGTCTATGGGGGGAAAATGCTCATTTCAGGGGTAGGCAACGTTCGATCAAATTATACTTACCAAGTCCACGAGTGAGGGTCGGGCTGGATCCTCCGAGAAGTCTTCTCCTTGCAGCGTCCACACGGCATCTTCCGACACTGAATTCACTCTGCTAGGCATCGGGCCTGGGCAGAGCCGACTGCGCATGCCCACACTACAAGCGGACATGCGCAGTCAGCTCTGCCCAGGCCCGATGCCTGGCAGAGTGAATAAAGAGCCGGAAGACGCCTCGGGGAAGCTGCAAGGAGAAGACTTCTAAAGGTAGGAGAAGAACCAGCGTTGATTGGCCAACTGTATAGCATTCGGCCAATCAATGCTGGTTCTGCATTGAACTTTTACATTCGAACAGCGAGTGGTACTCGATCGAGTACGAGTATTTCGAATACCGTAGTATTTGATCAAATACCTACTCGATCGAGTACTACTCGCTCATCTCTAGTTACGACCTGCCGGATCCTTTTGTTTTGGGGGAGATAAGCTTCTGTTGGAGGAGTTCACAGCAGCTTTCTCCCTTCTGACTAGCGTTGAGCGATCGGGATCAAAAAAGATCGGATTCTGATCGATAAAATTTCATGATCACGATCGGAATTCCGATACCAATCTTTTCCAGCGGGACCGAGGTCGGAGGTTATCTCAAGATCGGCTCAACCCTAAAAATGACTTTTCCCATAGAGAAGCACTGACTAGGGTTGAGCAATCGGGATTGGAAAAGATCGGATTCTGATTGGCGATCGAGAAAATTTCACGATCGGGATCGGCAGGAAAATGATCGGAAATCAGATTTTAAAATCGATCCTGAAATCTTAAGATCGGCTCAACCCCACTTCTGACACTTCCATACACAAGTACCACTTAGTCAAGTATAAGGTATTGGCTTTGGCGGTCAATGAGTGCTTTCAAATTGTCACCAGAAGAGACCCGGCAAAGCAGACGAACCGGGAGGTGTTGGATGACATCGAAGCAACAGGGAGAGTTGAGTAGTATTTCCTCTCCATTCCGATAATTTTTATTGTTCAATGGTTTCGTCGGGGGTAGGGCTAGAATCTGTAATAAGGGAGTGTTATTGACATATTTTTATTTTTTAAAATCTTTTCTTTTTTTTTTTACTTTTCTATTAATGATAGACCTTTGGGGACATCTGATCACTACTATTTTTTTTGGGAGGCTGATTTCACCTGTAACTGGGGCTGGTACATTTACTGCTCTACCGGACTCTGACTCCAGCAGATCACGTGACCGCCGAGTCAGAGTGGAGCTGCATCATGGTGGCACCCATTGGTGTGTATACAGCGCTCATTGAGGGCTGTATACACATAGATCGGGAAGGCAGGGACAGTAATAAACCTTCCCTGCCTTCTCTCTGGGAGCTCTGGCTGAAGTTACAGCCGACTTCCCATTTCAGCAGCTGAAATCTTCTTGGATGTACTGGAACATCCTTGCAGAACAAGGAAGCCACTTTCTGAATGTAAAAACCCAATGGGCAGTCCGGAAGTGGTTAAAGGAGGTTTCCAGGCAAAAAAAAAAAAAAATTCTCAAAAAGGGTCTGTTAGTGTTATTAATAGGTTATTAAGGGCAACCAAGTACCGTGTGTTCTGAGTGATTTCTGGATTTCTCTGTGACCTTCTATGTGACCTCCTGGCGTCTGCTATATTTGTTACATGGACATTTGTACTGTGTTTTCCTACAAATACCTGGATGCCTTGGGCTTCACTCTGAGATGTCTCACACCATCTCCCTTTCTCACTCACAGCCCCTCCCTGTCACCAATTTTCTTTTTACTATCCCTGTACTATGACATCATAGTGTCACAACACAGGGATGGATCATAGCGGGACCACCTCCACTAGTATCAGCAGTGGCCTGTCATCATAGAAGAGTATAATAATAATAAGAGAATAATAATAATAATAATTTATTGTTATTAGTAGTAGTAGTATTAATATAGTATCTATCTATCTATCTATCTATCTATCTATCTATCTATCTCCTATCTATCTATCTATCTATCTCCTATCTATCTATCTATCTATCTATCTATCTATCTATCTATCTCCTATCTATCATCTATCTATCTAGCTATCTCCTATCTATCTATCTATCTATCTATCTATCTATCTATCTATCTCCTATCTATCTATCTATCTATCTATCTATCTATCTATCTATCTATCTCCTATCTATCTATCTATCTATCTATCTATCTATCTATCTCCTATCTATCTATCTATCTATCTATCTATCTATCTATCTATCTATCTCCTATCTATCTATCTCCTATCTATCTATCTATCTATCTATCTATCTATCTATCTATCTATCTATCTATCATCTATCTATCTATCTATCTATCTATCTATTAGATATATAAACACACACACGCACACACTATATATTATTATTATATCTGTTGTATCTTCTATAGGAAAGTCTATTGGGAAACATATAGAGATTATTTTACACTTGGACGTAGCAGAAAGCCGCAGTGTTAAAAATGATGCATCAGGCTAAAGATTGTGTATCTCTAAGCTATCGACTGTTTCTTTAGAGCTGAGGCGTTCGGCACTGCATTAGCTTTGTTTCCAGGAGTAATGATATGGAATGTGTACCTAGCCTTCTAATTAAAACTTATGGTCATTCATCTATCTAATTGCTACAATGCCCTCCAGGAAAATTTCATCCGAGCCGCACCATTCTTCTTTTGCCTGACCAAGTTACTTTGAAAGCTTGTGGACGTTGGCCAAGATGTGCAATGAATAATGTACTGACAATGATATCTTACCAGAAACATCATTATTGGATGAAAAACTGAAGAGGTCAGATAAAGGAGTACGACTTCTTACAGGTCCGGAATGCTAATTTGTGCTATAGCTGACTGTACAGTAGATTTATTAAAGCACAAGCTCAAATTATCAGATAGAATATAAAATGTAATGTACGTACAATGCTGACGTGTGCTGAGGATAAGACCAGAGGCCTGAACCTCCATAAGGAGGCTTCAGAGTAAGAATATACTTGTAAATAAGTATCTTGTGCTCTCCGTATCCTCTTATTAGAGCTGTCAATGTAGCAGTGCTGAGTTTAGACTTGATACGTTATCCTAATGGGCATCTTAAAGGTGTCCCCCGAAGAAGATAGACATAAATACTCTGTGAGTCACAGAAAAGTAGACTCATACTACAAATGAAGCCTGACAGTGTGTGGCCCCATTACAGATTAGAAGGGTTGAGTCGATTTTGAGATTTCAGGATAGATTTTAAAATATGATTTCCGATCATTTTCCAGCTGATCCCAATCGTAAAATTTGCTCGATCGCCGATCTTTCCCGATCCCGATCTCTCAACCCTAGTCAATGCTTCTCTATGGGAAAAGTCACTTTTAGGGTTGAGCCGATCTTGAGATTTCAGAATCCGATTTCCGATCATTTTCCAGCCAATCCCGATTGCGATTGTGAAATTTGCTTGATCACCGATTGGGATTCGATGTTTTCTGATCCCGATCGCTCAATCCCACAGATTAGGTTTTGGATACCAGAAACATGAAGTTGTGTCCTTGGCTATAAATAGTGATGTAGCAATGGGGTGAAGAGGGGGCCAAAGATCGTACTGACACATAAGAAGACCCAGTTCATAGCCAGTGGGCTACGTTTGAATAGGGGGTTATCTTTGCCAGGCAGAACCTGTAAGGATTTCTTAAAAGTGGTAATTGTAAGGCCGGGTTCACACGGAGTATTGTGGCTCGCCATTTGGTACATACACGCCGCGGGAACTTTTGCGGGCCGTATACTCTCCCATTGTTTTCAATGGGAGTGGGTACCGTACATGCAGCGCTATTTCGCGGCCGTGATTTTGCCGCTGCCG